>NC_133794.1:17656234-17699536 GCF_003597395.2 Chelonoidis abingdonii | reverse complement strand
CCTGCAGAGGGGCAGAGCTGAGCCATGATACAGACAGGATTGCCCCACAGAGGGGCAGAGCCCTGGGCAGAGCTGAGCCATGATACAGACAGGATCACCCTGCAGAGGGGCAGAGCTGAGCCGTGATACAGACAGGATTGCCCCACAGAGGGGCAGAGCCCTGGGCAGAGCTGAGCCATGATACAGACAGGATCACCCTGCAGAGGGGCAGAGCTGAGCCATGATACAGACAGGATTGCCCCACAGAGGGGCAGAGCCCTGGGCAGAGCTGAGCCATGATACAGACAGGATCACCCTGCAGAGGGGCAGAGCTGAGCCGTGATACACACAGGATTGCCCCACAGAGGGGCAGAGCCCTGTGCAGAGCCGAGCTGCAATATGGACAGAATTGCCCCGCAGAGGGGCGGAGCTGAGCTGTGATACAGACAGGATTGTCCTGCAGAGGGGCAGAGCTGAGCCATGATACAGACAGGATCGCCTCGCAGAGGGGCAGAGCCCTGGGCAGAGCCAAGCCATGATACAGATAGGATCACCCTGCAGAGGGGCAGAGCTGAGCCGTGATACAGACAGGATTGCCCCACAGAGGAGCGGAGCTGAGCTGTGATACAGACAGGATCACCCTGCAGAGGGGCAGAGCCCTGGGCAGAGCCGAGCTGCAATACAGACAGAATTGCCTCGCAGAGGGGCAGAGCTGAGCCATGATACAGACAGGATTGTCCCGCAGAGGGGCAGAGCCCTGGGCAGAACCGAGCTCTGATCCAGATGGGATCACCCTGCAGAGGGGCAGGCCCCTGGGCAGAGCCAAGCCATGATACATACGTAGCAAAATTGGCCAGGTTCTGGATGACTTTTGCCACCAGGGTGAGGGTGCGGGAGGTGGCATCATCTGGGTACTCCTGGGTGAGGCCAAACAGGCTGGGGGACATGATGGCTGGGCACAGGAAGCGCAGGAAGAGCGAGGCAGAGATGAGCCGCTGCCCGATGTCCTCCTTGTTCCGTTCCAGACAATCCTCCTGCCACGCTGCAAAGATCTCGCTGAGCTCCACTGGGAAGGCGCTGAGGAGACAGGCACAGGTGGTGAGGGGGAGGAGGCCAGTGCCAGTTAAACACCAGCATCTCTCAGACAATCCCTGGCAGCCAATGGGACCAGAGGTCCTCACGGTGCCTCCCTGAGAAAACGGCCTGGGGAAGAAGGGGTTAACCTCTCCATATCCGCAGGGGCCAGCGCTGCCCCTGGGGTCCCAGAGCCGGGCCTCACCCCAATGTTCTGCTCATGCTCCCATGTCCCTCGTTCCCCCTGAGGTCAGGCCTGGCTGCCCATTACTGTGTTGGCCCAGCTCCCACTCAGATTCGGGGTGATGGGAGCACAGTGGGCGATCCTCCAGACCCCCATCCAACTCTAGGGCCATGACTTCCAGCACAGACTGACCAGTAGTGGCTCCCTCCCCTCAGGGCTGCCCCATGGAACACAGGCTCCCTGCGAATGGGCGGCCCTGACGGAGGCTGGTTGGAGTTCCGCTGCCCCTGCAATGGCCTCAGCTGGGGAGAAAGAGGCCCCATGGCCATCCATCAGGAGACCCACAGTGCCCACAGGAGCTGAGGAGGGGGAAATCCTTCCTGTGGCCAACCCAGCCACTGGAGTCAGGGAAGGAGAGATGTTAGTTCAGTGGGAGGTTTTGGGAATCCCTTGTGAGGCTTGGGACCCTAACAACCCCTTAGTGTCAACTGGCAAAGGGTTCCCTGGTCTGTAACAGCAATGCCTACCAGGCCTGACAAACTCACTGCACCTAACAGTTTGCTGTCACAGGGGAGGGATAGCTCGCTGGTTTGAACATTGGCCTGCTAAACCCAAGGTTGTGAGTTCAATCCTTGAGGAGGCCATTTGGGGAACTGAGGTAAAAATCAGGGGATTGGTCCTGCTTTGAGCAGGGGGTTGGCTTAGATGATCTGCTGAGGTCCCTTCTAATCCTAATATTCCATGATTCTATTTATCTGCAGAGAGTGTTGTGTGGAGTGTCAAATGAAAGCTTATAGCACACTGGTCATAGTAAGCACTGTGAGATCTACATACAGTTGGCACGTAAGAAGTCATGCGTATCTACTATAATACGTTCTGAACTAGGCAGAACTGACAAACAAGTTTTCTTCCAGACACAGTATGTTTCTTCTCCTACCCCTGATGTAGATGATGCACTGTAAAGCCAACACAATGGGGACCCCATTTACATGTGAAATTCAACATGAAAAACAGGTTGACAGGGGGCTATGCAACAAACAGGAGTGTGGGAGCACTCCCTGAGACCCGCACCCCAGGAAGGGAACCACGTGGGTCAGCCTGGCTTCAGGGGAAAAAACAGTGAGTTTAGGGAAAGCTAAAGAGAAGCAAAAGGAGATTTGAGCATCCATTTGGTGAGGAAACCCCTTGAAGGGAGTGGGGAGTCATGAAACCCTGGATCCAGGTTGTGGCTGAAAAGTAGCAGCTCTGTCAAAGGCTGTATCCACGGGAGAGAATCTACGCTGTTAAACTGGAAAGGCCACCATGCGTGAGTGTGGGCCTGCGATTGCAATTCATGTTTTGTTTTATCTGTGTACCCAGTTCTGTCTCCAATATTCTTACGACTCATCCGAGTCTTTGAATCATTGTAAATAAATGTATTCTTCTTTTATCATAAACATACCTCAGTGCTGTGGTATTAGGCAGTGCGAATCCTCAGCTGAACCAAACCAGCTGGTGTGTGCACTGTTCCCTTGGGGGACAGTAAGCCTAGTAACACCAGTGAGTGCCCAGTAACAGGGGCTGGATATTACAGGGCTATGGTCTTCGAAGGGAGCTTGGGGATGGGGAGCACTGACTGTTAACCTACAAGCACAGTAGGACTGGCAAAATCCTGAGAAGAGGGCGTGAGCAGCTGGAAGGCTGGTGGTGCCAGGGAGCTGACTCCCAGCTACCACAAGAAAGACTCCTTCATACTGGAGGCAACAGGGTAGCAAGAAAGCATCACAGGGCTGCTGGGACTTGTCCACATGGGAGGACACTAAGCCTCTGCTTACCATAGGTGCCAACTTTCTCCGGTGCTGGTGAGTGCCCACGCCCCCCCACCCTGACCCCGCCCTTTTCCTGCCCCCGCACCATTCCAACCCCATCCCCAAAGTCCCAGCCCTAACTCCGCCCCCTCCCTGCCCAGTGAATCAGCTGTTTCACGGCGCAAGGACTGGGAGGGTCGAGGGAGAAGCAGGATGCAGCAGTGCATGCTTGTGGAGGAGGTGGAGGTAAGCTGGAGCTGGGGGTTGGGGCAGAGAGCTACCGGAGGGTGTTGAGCACCCACCAATTTTTTACTGTGAGTGCTCCAGCCCCGAAGCACCCATGGAGTCAGTGTCTATGCTGCTTACCCCTTTCCTCCCCCACCAGGCAAGCCCAGCCCTGCGTTGCCCCCCAGGAAAGCCTGGCCCTGCTTTCGCCCCTCCCTTCCTGCAAGCCAAGTCCTGTCCCTTCTCCCTCAAGTAAGCCCAGCCTCCCATCCCCCGAGGGTTCTCCCTCACTCGCAGGAGTTGGTGATTCTCTGGAAGACCTCCTCACACGCCTGCCGCAGATTGTTCTGGTTGTCAGACAGGTCATTGGCTGCACACTTGCTGGGGTCAACTTCACAGCTATCCTCCGACTCATACAACTGGGCAATAGCCTCTCCTGCAACACACGTGGAAGAGAACAGACTGACACGGAGCCTGGGGGGAGTCCAGAGATGAGGTGCCAGGGCTGTGGCCAGGCAGGACACAACAGGCATAGTACAATCCGGCTGGCCATTTGGCGACGCCCAAAGAATGTGCCCATTTGTGTGTGAGTATATGAGAGTGTGCATGCACATGTGTGTACATGTGTATGTTTGCACAAGCATGTGTGTGCATGTGCACATACAAGTGTGCATGTGTGGATGTGTACAAGGGTGTGCATGTATGCACATGTACCTGTGTGTACATGCATGAGTGTGTACGTGTGTTAACAGCTGCACTCTACTGCTGCTCTCTGCTGGGTGAGGTCTGAGCCTGGCTAAGAATAGCATTGGCTGCCCCTGCCCCATCTTGGGCACTGTGTGGCCAGAGTCAGGACTCTCTGGGTAAGTCTACAGTGCACGATTATTTCGAATTAGCTTAAACCGATATTACAAAACAGATCTAATAAAATCGGTTTAGCGCGTCCACAGTGGGATCACAAAATCAATTGTTTGCGTCCATGGTCCAAAGCTACCATCGATTTCAGGAGCGGTGCACTGTGGGTAGCTGTTCCTCAGCTATCCCATAGTTCCCACTTCCGGGTTGAGAGCACAGTGCCTGATGGGGCAGAAAACATTGCCCCGGGTGGTGCTGGGTACAGCCTCACCCCTCCCTTTGTGAGGCAGCAGACAACCCTTTGGGCGCCTTTTTTCGTCGGGTGCATTGAGCAAACGCCCATAGCACAGTGGCGACATGGATACAGCGCTGAAGACGGCGACTGAGAGTCACCAAAAGTATCATTCGATGACCGCCTTGTCTCAACACCTCGCTGAACTCTCGCCAACAGCATTCAGTACACAGAGGGTGACATTTACAGTACTCAAGGAATTATTTATTTACTGTACTTCTCTGTTCACGTGCTGGGGGGGGAAGAGAACTGACGAGCTGTTCGTGAACCACACAAGACACCACGTATTAAGCTACAGACATTGGGCGCTCCAGAAAGAATGCAAATAGTTTTCAGAGACTGCTGTGGAGACTGTAGCTTAGTCCTCATTACCCCCTCCCTCCATGAGCATCCGTTTGAGTCTCTGGCTTCCCTTACGGTTGTCACGCACCGCTGTGTAGCCTGGAGTTTATTTTTCAAACGCTTTGGCATTCCTGTTCTTTAACGGAGCTCTGTTAAAACAGATTTGTCTCACCATACAGTGATCAGATCTAGTATCTCCCGTAAGGTTTCAATGCAGGAGCTACTTTGCATTTGAACTGCATCGCCACCCGTGCTGATCAGAGCTGGACACGTGAAAGCAGGAAATGTCATCTAAAGGTCGGGGCTTTTCCTGTTTACCGGCACTCCGCATCCGAGTTCGGATTGCGGACCAGAGGCGTCAGGTGGGCACTGTGGGATACCTCTAGGAGGCCAATAATGTCGATTCGTCCACACGAACCCTAATCCGAGTTATTACTTTCGAATTTTAGCGCTACTCCTCTCGTCTGGGAGGAGTTCCGAAATCGATTTAAGGAGCCGTTTAACTCGATATTAATGACGACGTCATGTGAACGGGTACAGCGTTAAATCGGTATATCGGCCATTAAACCGATTTAAAGTCGCAGTGTAGACCTGGCCTCTGATTAGAGCTGAAGGGCCGAAGCTGAGCCTGATGCAAATGCACTTGGCCATAGGGGCTGAGGGAGCAGGATCAGGACGTCGCTGGCAGAAAGGAGAAAGCAAAGTGCTGCAAGGAACAGGCCCTGAAGGCCCATCTCACTTCAAAGCCAGCATCCTCTCTCTGCACTCCGCCCACCCCACAATGTGTATTGCCCCCCAGGGCATTAGCCTGCCACTACAAACTCACCAGTAAATTGGCTGGCCCATTACACACACCCCTCCACATGTTAGCCAACTGGCCTATTACACACACAAACACACACGCTCTGTGGGCTAGCTGTCAATCCATTTCCCTCCCTGCCTGTTAGCCAAATGATCCATCTCTCTCTCTCTCTCTCTCTCTCACACACACACACACACACACACACGCGTTAGCTCATCAGCCCATAGATCACTCACCACCAACTGTTACACCCCCCCTCCCCCCAGTGTGTTTGCTGGCTGGCCCATACCCAGTGTGTCCAACAGGTACTGCCCCCCGACCAGCTTCATATATTCGTCGATGGCCTTGGTTGCCAGTGTGTTCTCACGGAAGATCAGTGCCTCTCTGTCGTCAAAGCGGTCCAACTCTGCCACCCCCAGGTCGATGAGAAATGCCTATGGGGCCAGAGGGAGTGAGGTCACTGGGAACCAGACTTTCCACCCCCGGCCCCCAGCCCTGGGCCCACCTGGCCCCATCCCTGCAACACACACCCAGCGCAGGGGTGCTGCAGCACCGCCATGCAGGTTTTGGCTGTGAGGTGAAGGAGGGAGTGCTACTAATGGCTTTTTGCCCCTCCAGGTACCGAGGAAAGCAGCTGGGGAAAGACCCTGACTACCCTCGCCCAGGGGTCTGTGAACGACTCACAGTGCCACCCAGCCCTCCCCTCCCCCTGCCAGGCAGGACAGCCCTTCCTCTCTGGGCTGAGCCCCCAATTATACCCCAGGAGGTGATGCTAGGCAGCCCACCACCCACATCCTGGGACAGAAGGGGGAATTCCCCCCCATAGGCCTGCAGAACAGCTCCCTGCCCCCTGCAGTGGGTCATGCCCTGGCCCCTGCCCCTAGGAGCACGGGAGGGCTCTCTGGCCCACATGAGGCTGCTGAGCCGGCTCTAGCTCAGGCTCTCCAGTACAGTTCAGATGCCCTGGGGCTGAGAGCGCCCCCTGGTGGCTCGGCCATACCTTAGCTTTGCCTGTGCTCTGCAGCACATGCACCAGGGCACTGGCAAGTTCTTCTTTGTGGCGCACAGCAATAGCAGGCTCCAGCCTGGCACACAGCTCTCGGTAGTGGAAGGTGATGTACTCGGCGAACTCCTTGTAGCTCACAATGGGCAGCACCTGGATCTCCTGGTAGCGTCCGCGCAGCCGCAGGGAAGGTGCCCGACTGGGGGCAGCTCCACACAGAGGGTACCATTTCTCCAAGGGCTGGCGCGAGGCGGCCAGCTCCCTGAGTTGGATGGTCACGGTGCCCAGGGGGCTGGTCTCCCGTCGCCGCCCCTCTTCCTCCCGCAGCACGCTGATGTGCAGCTCCCGCACTGCCGGCAGTGTGGCCAGCTCGAAGAGCTCGCCCCAAAAGAGTGCCCCATCCACACCCGCTGATTTGGCTGTAGTGCGGGCGTACAGGGTGCCATCCAGGTGCAGCTGGCAGAAGTAGCGCTTCTTGGGGGGCAGGTCTCGGGCCTCGTACACCCAGAGACTCAGGGTGTTCTCCACACGCTCGCAGTTGTCCTGGGGGAACGGCACAACATGAAGGGTGTGGACACTTCACAGCAATGCAGGAGAAGGGAGAGCTCCCCTGCTCACATGGACGGGGAGCAGCTCATGGGGAGGGAGAAAGCTGGGATGCTATGGCGCAGGGCAAGGGTGGAGGGGCGCTGAGGGGCCAGGTGATGTGAAGGGCAACTGGCAGAGGGTGAATTCCTTGTGCCCGGTGCAGATGGGAGTGACTGCACTCCCCTGCCTCAGCTGGTGAGTCGGGGGGACACAGCCGTTCCCCAGCTGATGTGTCGGGGTGGGGGGGAACGCAGCTACTTCCCAGCTGGAATGTTGGGGGGTGTAGATGGTATTTCGAGGACTAGGGGACATAGCCATTCCCCAGCTGGCATTTCGGAAGGGTGCAGCTGCTCCCCAACTGACATTGCAGGGAGGATAGCCACTCCCCAGCTGGTGTTTTTTGGGGGGGCAGCTGCTCCCCAGCTGACATTGCGGGAGGGATAGCCATTCCCCAGCTGGCATTTCGAGGGGACATAGCCATTCCCCAGCTAGTCTTTAGGGGGGCGCAGCTGCTCTCCAGCTGATATGGTGGGGGATAGCTGCTCCACAGCTGGCATTTTGGGGCTATCTCACCTTGTTGGGCTGCACAGTTCTGCGTAAGTTCTCAATCCACCGGTCCCGCTCAGCCACTGATGTGCAGCCAAAACAGCGGCTCCCCTCAGCGTTGATTATCTGTGGGATGTGGGGGGAGGTCATCAGTACGGGGAGCACAGCTGCAGTAAAGCACAGGGGACCTGGTGCGGGGTCATGCTGCGTCAGTGGTCAGCATTGCCATGGAGGGGAGGAGGGGACAAGAATCTGCTCGGGCTTGTCCTGTGTGCCTGGGACAGGGTTGGTGCTCATGGGTTGGGGCTGGTGCCTTGGAACTAGGGCTTGTGCTGCTCCATGGGTAACCCCCATTCAGTCCTCACCCTTGGTGCCCCAAGGGTGCTCTGGCCCTGGAGGGGCTGGTCCCTAGGGCGTGCTGCACTGTGAGGCGCCCTGGGAGCATGGGGGAGGCAGGGAGATCTGCCCAGAGTCCCTGGACCAGCAGCACCATTACCTGGAAGCAGAACTTCTCGCCAAGGATGCTGCTGTGCAGCGGGCGGATCACTATGTCCTCGCCACTCAGATCCAGCTCGGCTGCACTTGGTGCAGGCAGCAGGGACTCACGGGAGCCATGCCGGCTTGGCAGCCTGGGGGGGAGAAGGAGCTGGTCATGTGCTTCCCAGCCCTCCTGCCGGTCCCAACCCAGTCTCTGCCCACAGCAAGGGGGCCGAGTTCAGAGCCTCTTTTGGAGCAGTGTCACGGAGTGTGGGGGAGTCAGGGCCCTGCACCCCCCATTTCCTGTGATTCACCGTGACTCTCAGCCAGCCAGTAAAACAGAAGGTTTATTAGACGACAGGAACACAGTCCCAAGCAGGGCTTGTAGGTAGAACCAGGACCCCTCGGCCAGGTCCCTCAGGGGGACAAGGATTTTAGACCCCAGACTTGGGGTTCCCTGCCTCTTCCCAGCTAGCCCAAAACTGAAACCAAAACCCCTCCAGCAGGCTCTCTCCCCCTTCTTCTCTCCTCCCCCTGCTCCCTTTGTCCATTTTCCTGGGCAAAGGTGTTGACTTGCCCCTCCCACCTTCCTGGCTCAGGTTACAGGCGCAGGTACTGTCTCTCACCTAAAGTCATCCCCTGCTCTCCCATCCCCCATGTAGACAGTCCCAGTAAAACTAAACGACATTCCCAGGTCAATCCACCCTGCTCCCTACTGGTCACATCTCTCCCTGCTTTGAGACTGAACTGAGCGGGGTCACTCTGCCCAGTGACCTGGGAAAGTTCAGGGCCCCCTCTCCAGGACAACGCATCCGCTATCATGTTGGCACTTCCCCTCACATGGACCATGTCCATATCATAATCCTGCAGGAGCAGGCTGCCCTCAGGAGCTTGGAGTTGACTCCTTTCATCTGGTGCAGCCAGGTCAGGGGAGAGTGGTTGGTGTACACAGTGAAGTGTCGCCCAAAGAGATATGGCTCTAGTTTCTTAAGGGCTCACACCATGGCCAGGCATTCCTTCTCAATGGTCGCGTAGTTCTGCTCCTGGGGTAGCAACTTTTTGCTCAGGTACACGATGGGGTGTCTCTCCCCCTTTTCATCATCCTGCATTAACACCTCCCCCAGTGCCATGTCTGAGGCGTCAGTGAACACCATAAATGGCTTGTCAAAGTCTGGGTTTGCCAGAACTGGGCCACTAACCAGAGCCTCCTTCAGCACCCGGAGAGCCTCCTGGCACTGCTCGGTCCAGACCACCTTGTCTGGCTTCCCCTTCTTGCATAGTCCAGTGATGGAGCCAAAGTGGGGCACGAACATTTGATAGTACCCTGCCATCCCAATAAAGGCTTGGACCTGCTTTTTGGTTTGGGAAGCAGGCCAGTCTCTGATCACCTCCACTTTGGCTGGTTCCGGATTTAGGCAGCCGCTCCCCAACTGATGGCCCAGGTAAGGTACTTCAGCCTCTCCACCTTGCACTTCTCAGCTCTTACGGTCAGCTCCGCCTCCTGGAGCCGGTCCAGCACTTGTTTAGCCTGGGACATGTGGTCCTCCCAGGTCTGGCTAAAGACCCAGATGTTGTCAATATACGCCATGGCAAAACTCTCCATCCCCCTCAGTAGCTGATCCACCAGGTGCTGGAAGGTGGTCAGTGCTCCCTTGAGGCCGAAAGGCAGGATCAGAAACTCATAGAGCCCCAGAGGGGTGATAAAGGCTGATTTCAGCCTGGCATCTGCATCCAGCGGCACTGGCCAGTAGCCCTTTGTAAGGTCCACAGTGGTAAGGTACCGAGCGCCTCCCAGCTTGTCTAGGAGCTCGTCAGGCTTGGGTATGGGGTAGGCATCAGAAATGGTGATGGCATTAAGCTTCCAATAGTCCGCACAGAACCGGATAGACCCGTCCTTTTTGGGGACCAGCATCATCGGCGAGGCCCAAGGGCTGGAAGATGGCTGAATCACCGCCAAAGCCAGCATCTCCCTGACCTCTCTTTCCAGGTCCTGAGCAGTTTTCCCTGTGACATGGAAGGGGGAGCATCTTATAGGAGGATGTGATCTGGTCTCCACCCGGTGGACAGTCAAATTAGTGCATCCAGGCTGGTTGGAAAACAGCTGTCCGTACAGATGGAGCACCCCTCTGATCTCAGCTTGCTGGGCAGGGGTAGCTCAGGGGTCTCCAACGCGGTGCCCGCAGGCACCATGGCGCCTATGAGGGCATCTAAATGCGCCCGTGTCCTGGCCGGCGGTGGAGCATCCGCTGAAATGCCACAGAAATTTGGCTGCATTTCGGTGGCAATGCCTCTCGATGACGCCGCTTGCCGCCGACAAGTGGCGTCATTGAGAGGCGTCGTCCCTGAATTTCTGCAGCATTTTGGCGACTGACAAGCAGCAGCATCAAGAGGCATCGCCCTAGAATTTCTGCGGCATTTCTGCGGTGACGCCTCTCGATGACGCCGCTTGCTGCCACCAAGTGACATCATCGAGAAGCATTGCCACTGAAATGCCGCAGAAATTCAGCAGCATTTCGGTGGATGCTCCACTGCCGCCACAGTTCTTCATCTGGCGCCCGCCAGACGGAAAGGTTGGGGACCACTGGGTTAGCTAATCAGAGAGGGGAATTGTTTCCAGGGGGGAGCCAGCTCCTGTATCACGGAATAGATCTACTAAAGGGTCGGCTCCCTGCTCCTCCCAATGTCCACACAGCCAACACCACATTCCCCCTGCCAT
This sequence comes from Chelonoidis abingdonii, assembly GCF_003597395.2. Lineage (NCBI taxonomy): Eukaryota > Metazoa > Chordata > Testudines > Testudinidae > Chelonoidis > Chelonoidis abingdonii. The sequence goes on along the minus strand of NC_133794.1, from coordinate 17,688,666 downwards.
AATATGGCTTCATCATATTGACATGGTACACTTGGCGGTGGTGTGCCCGGTTCGACAGCTCCACCACATAATTTACCTCATTGAGCTGCTTGACAACCTTGAAGGGACCTTCCCAGACAGCCTGTAATTTGTTTTTCCTCATGGGGATGGGAACCATCAACTGATCCCGGTGGTGTAGGCGTGGGCCTGTGCTGTGCGGTCATATCAGACTCTCCCTGGCCAGGCCCATGAGCTCAGCCAGTCTTTCTCAGAAGGTCAGGACATACTCCACTATGGATTCTCCACCGGGAGTGGCCTTCCCCTCCTATTCATGTCTCATCAGGTCCAGGGGCCCCCTCACCCTCCTGCTATATAACAGTTTGAAAGGTGAAAACTCAGTAGACTTCTGGGGGGTACTTCTCTGTACACAAACAGCAGGTGAGGTAAGTACTTGTCCCAGTCCTGCAGGTGCTGGTTCATAAAGGTTTTCAGCATCATCTTTAGCATTCCGTTGAACTTCTCCACCAGCCCGTTGGATTGGGGGTGGCATGCTGAGGCCCAGGTGTGCCGGACCCCGCATTTCTCTCACAAGCACTGGAGCAGGGCTGACATGAAGTTGGACCCTAGGTTGGTCAAGACTTCCTTGGGGAACCCCACTCGGCTGAAAATGGTCAGCAGCACATCCGCCACGGTGTCTGCCTCAATAGAAGCTAAGGGTACTGCCTCTGGGTAGTGGGTGGCGAAATCTACCACCATCAAAATGTATTTCTTCCCCGACCGGGTCGCCTTACTGAGAAGTCCCACTATGTCCATAGCCACCTTCTGGAAAGGTTCCTCTTTGATGGGCAAAGGTCTCAAAGCCGCTTTCCCCTTGTCCCGGGCCTTCCCCACCCTCTGACAGGGTTCACAAGATCGGCAATACTGTTGGACCATAGTAAAGACCCCTGGCCAGTAAAAGTTCTGTAGCAGCCTCTGCCTGGTGCGATGGATTCCCTGGTGCCCTGCGAGAGGGATGTCATGAGCCAGGTACAGTAACTTGCGGTGAAACTTCTGGGGGACCACCAGCTGCCTCCTGCTCTCCCATGACTCCATTTTCCCTGGGGGAGCCCATTCTCGGTATAGGAACACTCTCTCCTGGCAACCTATCTCCATGGTATGTACTGCACTGAGGTCGGCCAGATCCCTTAGCTTCTGCAAGGAGGGATCTTTCTGCAACTCAGCCTGAAACTCAGCAACTGGGGAAGGCATGTGGACCGGCTCCCTTTCGCTGGCTGGGTCTGAAGCTGCAGCCTCCCTGAGCTGTGTCCCTGGGCACCCCTCCCCTCTGGGGTAGGATCCTGCACCTCAGGCTAGGTACCCTCCTGAAGTCAGGTCGTAGTGCTTCTCACCAGCTCTGGCTACGGGTCATGACCAAGGCACCCTGGGGATTGCTTGGCCAGTCCTCCAGGTCCCCCACCCTTAACACCTCAGTGGGCAAATGGTGGTGCACCCCCACTTCCTTGATGCCCTCAGCCCCCCATTTCAGGTGTACCCTCACCATAGGCACCTTGAATGGAGTCCTGCCTACCCCTGTCAGGGTCAGGTAGGTGTTGGGCATCACCCGATCTGGAGCTACCACCTCGGTCTGGGCCAGCGTCACCTCAGCACCCATATCCCAGTGTCCATTGACCTTCTTCCCATCCATCTCCAGGGGAACAAGCCACTCGTTCCACAGGGACAGCCCCGCGCCCACCCTGTTAACAGATAACATTGAGTCCAAGGCATCCAGCCCCCCAGAGGAGTTGGCCTGGGGGCCTCCTCTCTCCTAACCAGTTGATAAGCTGCCAGCTCCCCTTGCCTGGGAAGCCTGCCCCTTGTCTGGCTTGGTCTCTATCCAGTTAACCCGGTGTGGGTTCGGTCTACTCAGTCTGTCCTTGAGTTTGGGGCACTGGGGCCATATGTGGCCTCTCTGGCCACAGTAATAGTAGCCCACGTCCCGCTGGTCCCCTCGAGCCGTTCGGTTGGCCCTGACACCAGGTATTCCCCTTGGGAGGAGGTTCTCCATATTCCCCTTTTGGGAGGTCCCAGGGTGACTCTCTGCATAGCGGTGGGCCTGTTCCTTTGGGACTCCTCCCTGCCACCCCCTGACTGGGTCTTCACAAACTCATTGGCCAGCCGCTCTGCATGTCGCGGGTTCTCTGGCTTTTTGTCCATCAACCTCAGCCTCAGGTCGGATGGGCACTGGCCATACAGTTGCTTTAGTATGATCAGTTAAACCAGGTCCACATTCGTCTGGGGCCCAACTGCCCACTTGCTGGCGTATCCCTCCATGCGGCTGACTAATTGCAGATATGAGACCTCAGGGGTTTTACGCTGGCTCCGGAACCTTTCCCGGTACATCTCAGGAGTCAGCCCAAACTCGCGTAGGAGGGCCTTTTTGAATAGTTCGTAGTCCCCTTTCTCTACCCCTTCCAGTTGGTGGTACAATGCCACGGCTTTGGGGTCTAGTAAGGGGATAAGAACCCATAGCCTGTCCGCAGGATCAACCTGGTGCAGCTCGCAGGCCGTCTCAAAGGCATCCAGGAAGTCATCCATGTTCTCCCCCTACTTATGCTTGGCCAGCATGCTCTTATCAAAGCTCCGCGCAGTCCTGGGTCCCCCCTCACTCACTGCAGCCGGGGGCTCACTGCCCGTCAGCCTCGCTAGCTCCAGTTCATGCTGCCTCTGTCTCTCTTTCTCCTCCAGTTTATGCTGCCTCTGTCTCTCGTCATGTTGTCTCTTTCTCCTCCAGCTCATGCTGTCTCTGTTTTTTGTGATCTTCCAGCTCTCTCAGTTTTAAATCTTTCTCCCATTCCAGCTGCTTCAGCTCCATGGATGCTGAACTTCTTCGGGAGGATCTCCTGATGGCCGGCGAGCTTCACTGGGAGGATCCCCTGCTGGCTGGTCACGGTGCCCTCGGTATTCGCTGGGCTCCTCCCCACCTTTCCCCTAGGCATAGGAAGGAGGGGTCTTGGGAAGCCCTCAGCAGCCAGCTGACCACTCCCAGCTGGGACAGACACTGGTGCCTGCGCTGCATCTGCCAGGCTGCTTCCGCCAGAGACAGGGATCAGTTCATTCGAGCTATCTCTCTCCTCCAGCTGGGCAATCAGCTGTTCTTTGATGATCCTCCCACTGTGCAGCCCCCTCTGCTTGCACAGCTCCACCAGGTCGCTCTTAAGCCACTTGGCATACATCTTCCTGCTGGCCACTCACAGGCCTGGGTGCTCGCCACTCTCCACAGTTTCCAGGGAGACCCCTAGTGTGCCAGAACTTCTCGAGGTCACCACCTCTCTGCCAGGGTCGAACGGCAGACTCGTCCGCCCCAGGATTGCTCGCTGCGATCCCCTGGGGGATCCTGTTACAGCAAAAGTCCTTCTTGCTGGTCACACACTCCCAGGGGTTAATCGCCCCCTGAAACTGTCCCTCGCTGACTCTTCAGCACGCCTGGTACCTGTCCATCCCCCTTCATTTTACTGCTCCCTAGCCACTTACTGCAGGAAGTGCTGTCCACGGGGTGCAGTAGATCTCACCGCTAACACCAGTTGTCACAGAATGTGGAGGAGTCAGGGCCCTGCACCCCCCACTTCCTGTGATTCACCGTGACTCTCAGCCAGCCAGTAAAACAGAAGGTTTAATAGATGACAGGAACACAGTCCCAAGCAGGGCTTGTAGGTACAACCAGGATCTCTCAGCCAGGTCCCTCAGGGGGGCAAGGATCTTAGACCCCAGACTTGGGGTTCCCTGCCTCTTCCCAGCCAGCCCAAAATTCAAACCAAAACCCCTCCAGCAGGCTCTCTCCCCCTCCTTCTCTCCCCTCTCCGGCTCCCTTTGTCCATTTTTCCTGGGCAAAGGTGTCGACTCGCCCCACCTCCCGTCCTGGCTCAGGTTACAGGCTCAGGTACTGTCCCTCACGTAAAGTCATCCCCTGCTCTCCCATCCCCCATGCGGACAGTCCCAGTAAAACTAAATGACATTCCCAGGTCAATCCACCCCGCTCCCTACTGCATCACAAGCAATGATCAGCATTTGCCCATGCCCGCTGCTTCCCTGCTGGAGATACCAGTTTCCTGGTGCCCAGAGCACTGGAGCGGCCTAGGGGCAGGAGGGTTCTGGTGCCATGGATAAATGCTACACAGGATCCTTTGGCACCGCTGTACCCAGCTCCTCGCTGTGGGGAGTGATTCCACCCATCTGCCTAGGCCCCAGCCTCAGGGGTGGGGGCACACACTTGCAGCAGGTCCCCTGGGGGACACAGGGATGGCCTGCCCAGGACCTGGGAAGGGAGGAGACTGCAGGGTGGGGGATCTTCCCAGGGGCATCCACACTTTCAGTCCTGTCTAGGGGGGAACTCCCAGCACCCTGCACACCGGGGGCTGCTGTTCTACTGAACCCTATACGGATTGTTACACTGCCCTCACAACCAGGGCATCTGATCACCCTCACTGTAGGGGTGCTCCCGGGCTTTGTTCAGAGGAGGCACACTCCCCAAACTCCCCATATCCTAGGGCCTTGGCTGAGCAGGGGAAGATGGGGCTGAGGCTTCTTGCTCTCATGCCAAGGGCAGCGGCGGTGTACCTGTCGCTGTCCGTAAGGGGCGCTGTTTGGGAATCGGGCTTGGATGCAGTCCGGCCCTTGCGATCTCTTAGCCTCTTCCATATCAGCCCCTAAGATGAGGAATAGCCAACAGTAACAAGGCTCTCGTGCCAGTCAGCCAGCGCTGGGGGTGGGGGGGTGGGAGGGAGAAGAGCTACCCCGATAGCTAGGGGAGGGGATTGGACAAGAGCTGTGAGCCCAGGACAATGCTGGGGGGCCAGAGAGGCAGGAGGTAGTCAACCAGATCAGCTGGGCACCTGGTAGTCTGCATAGCCACTGGGCTCAAGGTGCAGGTCTCTGTGTGCTCCTACACAGCCCTATGGGCATGTGTGAGCGTTCTTCGGTGTCCCCAGGGAGATGTGTGAGCATCTCTGGGATCTGTGTCCCTCTCCGGAGTTATATACCTGGGGTATGACACCTGGGGCCTGTCCTGTCTCCCATTCCCATCTCCCTGGGTCAGGGCAAGATTCTTGTCCTAGCTCAGCAGCTGGGATTTTCTTACCTTCACGTTACTGAACTGGGAGCCGGTTGACACGTCGCTCTCAGTGCCTCTTCCTGGAGCCCGAGGGCTGGGTGAGCTCTTCCCCTCAGAGGAGAGATCTACAAGAATCAACCACACTCAGCAAGAGATCCCAGCGCTCTGGGGGGTCCGCTCGGGAAGGGAACTGGAGAAGGGCTGTGAGCCCAGTGTGACGTTGCAGTCTAGATGGTTTTATAAAAATATGCTAATGAGTGAATACAATGTAACTGGAATATGCTTCATGCAAAAGGTCTCCTGTAAGGTATCATTACAAAGCTTATAATCTACTGGGTGTGGTCATCCTATTTGTATACATGTACCACTCCTGTATCTGAAACTAGAAATATGAAATATAACTCTGAGGGCCTATCATAATTATGCAAAGTATGGGCCATTAATGGTGGTTTGGAATCTTGATGACTCCCATTAACCAGGACAATTGTCTTCAGCTGGCTTAAGAGAGAGCCTCTCCATCCCCATCCCACTCCCAGGATACCTGAGAGAAAACTGGAACAAAGGGCAGTGACTGCAAAGCGCGTGAGTGATTGCTGGACCCAGGCTAAAAGGAGATTAGTCTGTAAAAGAGAGCATTCTGGAACTGGTGAGGATCTTATCTGTATTCAGTTTGATTAGACGTAGATTTGTGCATTTTATTTTATTTTGATTGGTGACTTACTTTGTTCTGTCTGTTACTACTTGGAACCACGTAAATCCTACTTTCTTGTATTTAATAAAATCACTTTTTACTTATTAATTAACCCAAAGTATGTATTAATACCTGGGGGAGCAAACAACTGTGCATGTCTCTCTATCAGTGTTATAGAGGGTGAACAATTTATGAGTTTACCTGTATAAACTTTATACAGGGTAAAACGGATTTATTTGTGTTTAGACCCCACTGGGAGTTGGGCATCTGAGTGTTAAAGACAGAAACACTTCTGTTAGCTGCTTTCAGGTAAATCTGCAGCTTTAGGACAAGTAATTCAGACCCTGGGTCTGTGTTGGAGGAGATGGGCATGTCTGGTTCAGCAAGACAGGGTGTTGGAGTCCTGAGCTGGCAGAGAAAGCAGGAGCAGAGGTAATCTTGGCACATTGGGTGGACGCTCACAAAAGGGTTTCTGTGATCCAACCCGTCATACCTAGGACAGTGCTGGGGAGTCAGAGAGGCAGAAGGGAGTCAACCGAACCAGCTGGGTACCTGGGACAGGGGCCCTGGGAGCCTGAATGGCCACTGGGCTTGGGAATGTCACTGTGCAGGACTCCCCCCAGCTCTTCCAGTGCCCCTCTGTCCTGGTTCACAGTCCCCTGGTATCCCAGCTGTGGCTCTCCCCACAGCTCAGCCAGTGCGCCTCAATCCCAACCCACAGCCCCCTGCTATCCCAGCTGTGGGCTCTCCCCACAGCTCAGCCGGTGCGCCTCAATCCCAGCCCACAGCCCCTGCCATCCCAGCTGAGGGCTTCCCCGCAGCTCTGTTAATGCCCCTTGGGCCCAATACATAGACCCCTGCTATCTCAGCCCTGCCCTCTCCCCATCCCACCCTCCCTACAGCTCTTCTTGTGCCCCTCAGTCTTGAGCTCTCAATTGTCATGCTCTATCAGAGAGGATGGAATTCTCCCACCACTGACCCTGGCCAGTAGCAGATGTTCCCGAGGAAGGTACAGAGTTCCCCTTCGTGGCCAACTCTGGAATAACTGGCCTGTAGGGAGCATTTGTCCCAACACCGGCCCTTATGGGGCAGCTCAGGGGACCAGGACAGGAGAGTTTGATTTCTTCTGCCTTTCTCAATGACTGTTCTGGCTCTGAGCTTCCCCTGGCCCCTGCTCCGCTTGGCACCTACCCCAGCAGCCCTGGCCTGCACTGTTCCCCTCTCATGCAGAATTGATTCCCAGGATCCGTGGAGCTGCCCGTGCAATGCTGAGACTGAGAAGGCTAATGCCAGTGTATAGACAGAGCAGTCGAGGAGCAGCAGGCCAGAAACCGGACCCAGTCTCCAGTGATGGGCTCCTCGGTGCCGGATCCAGCAGTAAGACTCCCTGCTGCTCCTCGATAGCTCTATCTATACCAGGGGTGGGCAAACTTTTTGGCTTGAAGGCCACACCGGGGAATAGAAATTGTATGGCAGACCATGAATGCTCACAAAATTGGTGTTGGGGTTCAAGAGGGGCTGAAAACTCTGGTTGGGGTGCAGGCTCTGGGGTGGGGCTGGGGATGAGGAGTTTGGGGTGTAGGAGTGTGCTCTGGGCTGCAAGCAAGGGGTTTGGAGAGTAGGAGAAGGATGAGGGCTGGGGTAGGGGTGCAGGAAGGGGTGCAGGTTCTGGCTGGGGGTGCTGGCTCTGGGTTGCAGTTGGGGATGAGAGATTTGGGGTGCAGGAGGGTGCTCCAGGCTGTGATCAAGGGGTTTGGAGAGTTGGAGGAGGATGAGGGCTGGGGCAGGGGATTGGGGTGTGGGGAGAGGCTCAGGGGTGCAGGCTTCTGGAAGCAGTGGCATGTCCCTTCTCTGGCTCCTACAAATGGAGCGGCCCCCAACTCTGCTAGTGCTGCAGCAGGACCATGTGGCTGCTTCCGGGAGCCGCATGGTGCGGCCCTTGACCCTGCGCCCCGGAGCAGGGGCATGCCACAGTTTCTGGGAGCTGAGTGGTGTGGCCTCCGACCCAGCGCCCTGGCTGGAGCAGGTCCAAGCCGCGCTGTGCGGCCCCCAACCTGACACCCCATCTGGAGCGCCGGAGCTGGGGAAATCCCATACTCAGCTCCCCAGCAAGAGCTTGGGGGCCGGCTTAAAATGGATCCGGCCCGTGGGCCATAGTTTGCCCACCCCTGGTCTATATCCTGGCATTAGCCCTCTCAGTCCCAGTATTGCATGGGCAGCTCCTGGGCACTTGTGACCCCCTAAGTCCCTTCCAGTTGCTGCTCTCCAGGATGCAGCCCACCCCACCCCAGCAATGGGACCTGTATCCCCTTAGGGGACGTGCAGTTCCTGCCCTGGGGACATGGTGAGGCCCTTGCTATGCAGGAGAGAGCAGGGGGCTCAGGGCAGGGGGTTGGGGTGCAGGAGGGGGGTTCTGTCCTGGCGTGCACCGGGGGCAGGGCAGGCTCCCTGCCTGCCCTGCCCTGCCCCCGTGTTGCCCCAGGAAGTGTTTGGAACCTGGGGGGAAGGGGGCACAGGGGTCTGTGTGTTGCTGTTGCTTCAGGCACTGCCCCCAGCAGCCCTCATTGGCTGGGAAGGCGGAACTGCGGCCAATGGGAGCTGCTGAGGCAGGGCCTGAAGCAAGAGCAACACACAGATCCCTGTGTCCCCTTTTCCCCATGTTCCAGCCGCTTCCTCGAGCGGTGCGGGGGCAGGGCAGGCAGGGAGTCTGCCCTTCCCCCGGTGTGTGTGTAGGGCCAGAGCCGCTCTAGGTAAATGCTGGGGGGGGGGAGGGGGCTGAGGAGCTTACGGGCAGCAGAAAATAACTCCGCAGGCCGCGTGTTTGAGACCCCTGGCATAGGGTGACCAGATGTCCTGATTTTATAGGGACAGTCCTGATTTTTGGGTGTTTTTCTTATAGGCTCCTATTACCCCCCAACTTCTGTCCCAATTTTTAACATTTGCTGTCTGGTCACCCTAGGTGTGTCTGATCCAGGATTGGAGCCTCCCACAGGGGGGCAGGGATGGGGTTACCGCTCCCCCTGGAGGGGATCAAACCCTCACCAGTCCCAGTTCCTGCCCCACTCCCATTAGTCAAGCTGCTCTGGGAGGAAGTGGGAGGTGCAGAGCCAGCCACAGGGACAGGAAGAGGCTCAGCACAGAGCACCAGCCCCTGACTGCTCAGAAAGTGTCACCTGGGGCTCAGCCACCCTCTGCAGATGGTCCCATCCCAGATCTGGATGTCTTTGGGGGGAGCAGAGGGAGAGCAGGCACTGGGGGCAGCGCTGAGGAGAGGATCGGACCCCTGGAATGGGAAGGGTGTGATGTGGGAAGAGGAGCCCAGGGAGGGGGGAAGGCAGAGTGTGCGGAAGTTAATCACTGGGGGGAGCTGGGCAAGGCAACGAGTGGGGGAGCTGACCCCTAGGGTTTGGGTGCGGGTTGTTATAAAGGGCAGGGTGTGGGGGAGCTGACCCCCTGGGGTGGGGCTTGGCAGGGCAAGGAGTAGGGGAGCTGAGCCCCAGGGGTTGGGGGTTGGGCAGGACAGGGGGTGGGGGAGCTGACCCCACTGGGGATTGGGCAGGGCAGGGTGTGGGGGAGTTGGGCCCCTGGGAGGGAAGAGCAAGGTGTGGGGGAGCTGACCCCCTGGGGAGGTTGGGCAGGGCAGAGGGTTGGGGAGCTGACCACCTGGAGGGGGTTGGGCAGGACAGGGGGTGGGGGAGCTGACCCCACTGGGGGCTGGGCAGGGCGGGGTGTGGGGGAACTGGCACCCAAGAGGCAAAGCAGGACAGTAGGGGGAGCAGATGGTACCCAGCCCCTTCTCAGAGCAAGGGATGGGGGTTCTTAAAGGGTCAGCACCAAATTTAAAAGTCATCTGAGTTCCCAGCACTTGGTAGGACCCTGGGAACAATCATGTGTCCTATTCTGTCACGCGGCCCCTTTGGACAGCAGTGCCATCCACTGGTGGGTGGTGTCACTGCCCAGCTCTCAGGTACTAGTCCTGTGCTGCAATATCTGGGCTGTGTGTGCTCCAGGGAAGGGGGTTCACACAGGCACTAACCCAGAGGTGGGCAAACTACAGTGGTCCGCGGGACTGTTCTGCCCGGCCCTTGAGCTCAAAGCTAGCCTCCAGCCCCTCCCACGCTGTCCTCCTTCCCCGCAGCCTCAGCTCACCGTGCCGCCAGCGCTCTGGGCGGTAGGGCTGCGAGCTCCTGTCAGCCTGCACAGCTGCGAGAGCCACCAGCCTGCCCCGGTGCTCTAGATTGCTCGGCAGCATGGCTGGTTCCAGCCGGGCGGCCCAGCTGACAGTCCTGCTTCTGTGAATTGCCTGGTAATGGGGTGAGGTGCGGGGGGCGTGTTGTGTTGGATAAGGGGCAGGGGATCCTGGGGGACAGTCAGAGGACAGGGAGCAGGGGGCAATTGGATCGGTGTGGGAGTCCTGGGGGGGTCTGTCAGGGGGTGGGGGTGTGGATAGGGGTTGGGGCAGTCAGGGATAGGGAGCAGGGGGGTTAGATGGGGGTGGGGTACCGGGGAGTGGTTAGGGGTGGGGGATCCCGGGAGGGGGTGGTCAGGGAACAAGGAGCAGGGGGGTTGGATGGGTTGGGGATTCTGAGGGGGCAGCCAGGGGGCTGGAAGTGGGAGGGGGCGGATAGGGGGCAGGGACCAGGCTGTTTGGGGAGGCAAAGCCTTCCCTACCCAGCCCTCCATACAGTTTTGGAACCCTGATGTGGCCGTCAGGCCAAAAAGTTTGCTAACCCCTGCACTAACTGCTGAATTTGGGATTCGTAAGGGTGAGATGAGACCCAGCCACATTTGGCAGGTGCCCAAAGCTTGGTGCCATCACGGACAGTGGGGAAACAGGGAGGGAGGGTCAAGTGACTTTCCAAGGGTCTCCCAGAAAGTCTGGCCAAGCCAGGGATAAAACCCAGCTGGCTGAGCACTTCTCTCTACCCTCTGGCCCACTCTGCCCCCTGGCCAGACCCCAGTGCACCTCCAGCTCCAGGCAGTCTCTGCTTCCCACCACCTGCGGGGCCCCACCTGTCTCTCTGGAGCTGAGCCACCTGGGAGTAGTGCCAGCCAGTCTCAGCCAGGTGCGAGTGGGAGGAACAGTGTGGGGGGCTTGGCTGGGCCCCTCCAGGCACGTGCATCTTGAGGGAGCCTGGCCAGGGCAGGCCCTGGCTGATCGTGTCACTCTCGAGGGGCCAGAGCAATTCCCTACCTCGGGACCAGCCCTGGCTGCACTGCCATCTCAACCCGGCAGACAAGTTGCCTTCCAGCAGAGCAGGTGACTGCGGCTGGGAGGCAGGGCATGGGGGAGTGGGTTTCTGAGGTGTGGAGGGGATGGGCTGTGAGGGGCTGGGGAAAATGTGTGTTGGGGCACTAGGGAGTGGGGGTTCTGTGGGGAGTGCTGGGCAGTTGTGGTGGGGCTGTGGGCAGGGGGGCGCTGTGCATAGTGGGTCCAGGGGGACTCTGGCCCTAGGGAGTCGGGCGGGGGGCGGTGTTGGCGGGGGAGCTGTGTGGCACAGCATGGCCTGCCCCTGAGGAGGACGGGCCTGCTGGCAGCACACAGCCAAGTGGGCCACTGTGCATCTGGCAACTGCCAATTTGTAAATAGTAGCCTCACTCTGGGCTGGGCTGCCATGCACCACTGCCTCCACGGGGGCCCACAAATATGTTTGGCGCTGGCAGAGCCAACCCTATCCATTTGGGTGCCTTACACAGTGGGGCCCCAGGCCTCCCACCCAGGTCTGGGAGGCAGGAGCTGTGGGGGGCCACTTTGGGGGGCCCCACAGGCCCAGAGTGGCCCAAGGGATTAGTGGGGGCCAGAAGCAGCCTGCTCCACTTCCCTTGCCCCAGCCCCAGCTGTGTCACTCGGGGGGAGGAGGCTTGGGCGAAGGGATCCCTCCCCGCACACTCACCAGCAGCAGCGAGAAGCAGAGCAGCCCAGCCCCAGCCCACTCTACTCCACCAGCTCCTAGTCACAGCACTCCGCTTCCCGCGCCAGTGAGAGTCAGGGACGGTCCTTTCCCTAACCTGAGCAACATGGCTGGGGCCGGGGCAAGGGAAGCGGAGCGGGCTGGAGCCGTGTCTCTCCGCTTCCCGCCACCGGTGAGTGTGGGGAGAGATCCTTTCCCCGCACTCACCGGCGGCGGGAAGCGGAGCCCCAAGCCTGGGAGCTGGTGGAGTAGAGAGGGCTGGGGTCAGGTTGCTCCGCTTCCCCCCACTGTCGGTGAGTGCGGGGTTGCTGGGGGAAGTGGGGGTGGGCCAGGGCCGAGCAGGGGGGAAGGGTAAGAGGCAGGGCTGAGGGAGTTGTTCGGGGCCCCACACACCCCTAGGGACAGCCCTTCCCCTTGGGGCATGCGGCCAAGGGCTAGTGCTAGTTGCCAGGACTGGTGCTGCTGCGAGGACGGGTGCTGCTGCCAGGACATGGTGCCCTACGCAGCTGCATATGCCTAAGGACGGCCCTGGGCACCGGGCCCACAAAAGATTAATCCGGGCCTGCCTGACTCATAGACTATGCTGCCTTCTGGTCTCAGTGCGATCATGACAGCTGCAAAACCAATCAAACCAATCTCTGCTCCCATTAGTAATAAAAAAAAAAACCCATGTGCCCCCAGTCCCCAACCTGTATCCTGCCTGTGGTTACAGTGGAGCTATCCTTGCCCCTGTAATGCAGCTACCTTTGGGGCAGAGCCCAGCAGCTGCCAAACAGCATCTTTTGCCCCCATGATGTCTCTCCAACAGGCTGTTCTGAGCTCAGTGGAGGGACAAAGGACCAATTCCCAAACTGAACCACTGGAGTGGATCCCCTCCCTGCCCCTGCACCCCCACCCAGCTGGCGTGCTCCCCTTCAGGCCAAACTCAGCCCCAGCAGGAGCATCTGTGGCTGGCAGGGGAAGGCTCCTAGTGCTCCTGCTCCTAGCGCCATGCGGCAGGTGCCTGGAGGCGCTGGGGTGCCCACAGAGGGCAAGCTGGGTGGGGCTGCCCTGACTCACCTCTCCGCGTGCCACAGAGCAGCCAGCACCACGAACCCATCGCTCCAGCTGATCCCTGGGCTGGGGCGTCTCCCCCATTAGCACCCAGGCAGCTGGGAGCCCTCGGGGGTGGGGAGGGGGAAGGAAAGAGCCTGGCCTTATCTCTCAGGATCAGCACACACAGCACAGAGGAAGCCATGACACACTCGAGACATCTCTGCTCAGAGCGCTTCCTCTGCAGAGCTGCATCCGCACAGCCCACAGCGGCATGGCTCACACACAGCACTGGGTAGCGGGCTACGGGTGGCATGTGTGTGTGCATGTATGTGAGAGTGCACGTATAAGCGTACACGTGTGAGTATGTGATTGTACCCATGTATGAGTATGAGTGTGCATATAGAAGCGTGTGCATATGAATGCATGCATGCACTTGTGTGTGTGTACATGTGTGTCAGTGTGCATGGCACTGTGTCAGGGCTCACTCACCGGTGTCCCTCCTGCTGCTCAGGGACAGATGAGCGTTGGTCTCCGAAATGGAGCTGCCAGTTCTGTTCCGGCTCTTGTACAAAACCTGGGAGTAAGGAACAGAGCCTAGAACATCAGCAACTGACTGACCCATTCCTCCACTGGGCCTCCCTCCTTCTCCCCCTCCCTGTCACCCCCCTCCCTCTGCTGGCCCCTCTCCTTCTCTGCCAACCCCATGGCCTCCATCCCTCCACTGGACCTCCGTCCCTCCCATGACCCCCATCCCCTCTGTTGGGCCTCCCTCCCTACTGCTCCCATCCCCTGCACCTGGCCTCCCTCCCCACAGCCCCCATCCCCTCCGTCCGGCCTCTCTTCCTCCCTCCCTACAGCCCCCATCCCTTCTGCTCGGTCTCCCTCCCTACCAGTCCTATTCTCTGCACCTGGCCTCCCTCCCCACGGCCTCCATAGGCCTCCCTCCCACCCTGGCAATCCCATTCCCTCTGCCTGGCCTCCCTCCCCGCAGTCTCCATCCCTTCACCTGGCCTCTCTCCCTCCCCATGCCTCCATCTCTCCACCCAGTCTCCATCCCTCCCTGACACCACCATCCCCTCCGCCTAGCCCCCCTCCCTGCCACCTGCCCAGTCTCTCTGTTCCCCATGCCTCGCTCACCCCTCCATTGCTCACCCCTCCATTCCCCACACCTATCCCTGCCCAAGCCCAGAGGGTCTGCAAGACTGGGCCCTCTCCCAGTGGTGCCTCTCCAGCAGAGCAGAGTCTCTCCCCACCAACCCTCCTGGGCAGTGGCTGCTGTGGGGCAGCTTCAGGCATTGGGTCCTCCCCGCCCCGACCCCTGGTGACAATTCCACCCCGACAATACACAAGCCCAAGAAACTACCCCAGTCTCCAGCAGGGGGTTCAGGAACCGGCTCAGCCCAAGGGCAGCAAGTTCAGCCCACAAGGAAGCCCTTGGTAGACTCTAAAGCTGCTCGGTAGGGATCCCTGGGGCTGGAGCAGGGGGTGAGGAGCCCTCAACAGATCCAGAGTCCAGTTGGGAGCATGGTGACTAATGGGGTGCAATGCTGGGAGCAACATTCCTGCCCTACCACAGACCCCTCACCTCCTTGTCCCCTTCCCCCATCCAGGCCCGTCACCTCCTTGTCCCTATTCCCCCCCACCCCCAAGCCCCTCACCTCCTTTCCCCATCATCTTCCAGGCCTTTCATCTCCTCATTTGCATCCTCTCATCCCACCCCTCAAGCCCCACCCCTCCTTTCCCCATCCTCCCCTTTATTCCCCCCAGGCCCCTCACCTCCTCATCCCTGGCCATCAGCACCAGCTGTCCATCCACCAGGGAGAAGTTCGAGACATCCCAGACAGGGACATCGGGGGATGGGGCCAGCGGAATCTGCTGCATGGGGTGCACGCCATCTGGGGGGAGAGAGGCAGCTCGTCAGGAGGGTCTGGGTGACACCTGGCCTCAGGGATCAGATCCCCCCACATCTCCTGACTCCTCTCCACACCTCCGCCTCTGTCCATCTCCCCGCTTCTGTCCATCCTTTCCTTTCCCCCTCTCTTTACTCTTCCCCTGTTCCACTCTTCCACCTCCCTTCTGCTGTTCAGGTTTTTATACCATGCCCATCACCGTGGGATCTGGACAGTGCTGCAGTCAGGCTCTGGGCCTGGATCCCTGCTATGTTGCACTATGTGTGAGCGGCTGCCCCTGATAAAAGAGGCTGGCCTGGCTGTGGGCCCATGGACCCCATCACACCATGCCACACTCTGGGTCTGCCCCCTCTACCCCCGGTGAGTTGTGGGTCTGTGTCCATCCCCTTTGGGCTGCATGCAGGCTCTGGCAGTGGCACTCTCTCTATAGATCAGCCTCACAGTTGAGCTCCAGGGGACCCGGGGGACTTGTAGCAATTGGTAAGCCAGGTTACTGGCGGGTCAGGCAGGCCCAGTGTTCACCAGCAGTTAGGGCCTTTGGGTGGCACTGTGGCAGGTGCTGCCCAGGTCCTGGAAGTCGGAGCTTTCCTGGGCACCTCCCTCTGCATTCATGCTCCCAGCTGGCTGGGCTGCCCCTGCTCCCAGCAGCAGCGTCAGAAGCAAGCAGCCCAAGTCTGGGCTGGGATGGAATAGAGGGGGTGGGGACCAGGCCCCTCCCGTCCCCTGGAGGGGCTCCTGCCTGCACTTGTGTATTGCAGGTGTGGGCTGCCAGGGCATGGAGCCGGTTACACTGGAATCAGTGGCCCGGGGTGGGGACGGGCAGCTGCAGGTTGTTGGGCACCTGCCGAGCCCAGCTCAGTGCCTGGAACACACCCACTCTAGTTTCTTCACACAGGGTGGTGCCCGGCAGAACCAGCCATGCTGCACATTTAAAATACCACTGAAGCTTGCTCGAAGGGGATCCCTAATGCTGCGTGTGGATCCACAGGGTCTATGCTAGGCCCTCAGCTGTGAGCCAGTCTCTTGGAGGAACTCCATCCCGGTGCCAGACCCTCTTTCTCCAGGGCAGGCCACTCAGACTCACTGACTCTTGAGACTGAACTGCTGGGCTTCAGCCCTCCTTCTTCTCCCTGGGAACTCTGCTCTGTGAGTCCAGCTGAGAGAGACCCTGATAGAGACTCGTACACGCTTCAGGAATTAATGTCCCTCACTCCATAGTTACAGTGACACACAGCGCTGTCAAAACAGTCAGGTTTATTAGTCACCTAGAACTCAGCATGGGAAGTCCTTAGGTCAGCACAGAGCAGTGATGGTTAAAACACAGACCATTCTGGTTAGCCCAGATCCCAGCCAAGCTGAAGTGAACAGCCTCTGATTGTCTCTCAGGCTGTCTACACTGCACTTTTGTCGATAAAACTTTTATCGGTCAGGGGTGTGAAAAAACATACCCCTGACTGACAAAAGTTTTATCGATGAAAAGCACCGGTATCTTCCACCAACTAAGCTACCGCCACTTGTTGGGGGTGGTTTTATTTTGCCAGCAGGAGAGCTCTTTCCTGCCAGCAAAGAGTGGCTACGCGGAGACCTTTGTGCCGCTGTAAGGTAGTCAGTGTAGACATATCCTTAGTCTGACCTCCTAGGTCAGTTCCCAGGTGAGAGTCCAGCTTCTACCAGAAGCCAACATTTATCCAGGACTGCCCGGGGAGGGGGGCAAGTGGGGCAATTTGCCCCGGGTCCCACAGGGACCCCTACGAGAGTTTTTCAAGGCCTCTGGAGTGGGGTCCTTCACTCACTTTGGGGGCCCCAGAAAACTCTCGTGGGACCCAGGCCCCCGGAACTTCTTCTGCTCTGGGTCTTTGGCGGCAGTTCAGCAGCAGGGAGTCCTTCCGCTCCGAGACCCGCCGCTGAAGTGCCCCAAAGACCCGCAGTGGGGGGTCCTTCCGCCCGGGGACCTGCTGCTGAAGTGCTGGGTCTTCGGCAACAATTCGGCGGCAGGGGCCTCTGGGCGGCCCTGTATTTATCCCCCACCTCAGACCTCCCCAGTCCTCTGTTCTCAGGTGGGGGAAGGAGGGCAGTCTGGTCTGTGCTCACCTTCCCTGCTGAGAGTGTGGATCATTGGAGCTGGCATTGTCTCTCTGGGACATCCTGTTGATCTGGGTCAGATTCAACTGGTTCCTTAATTACGCTATTCATTCCACCCTGACAGGGAGGTAACACACACACCTATGTCTCTTAGCCTTCCCTGAGAGCAAACTTAGGCCATGTCTACACTATGAAGTTTTGTCGACAAAAGTTATACCACTTTAATTAAACTGCTGTTGCATGTCCACATTAGTCCTTATGTCTGCAGAGCGCATCCACATTAGTAGCTCTTGCATCAACACAGAGAGCAGTAGCTATCCCAGTGTGCAACTGGCCACAAGGTGCTTTGGGAAAGGTTTGCAATGCCTCATGGGGCAGGTGTCCAGTGTCACATGATGCAGGTTTCTCAATTCCATCCTTCCATAGGCATCCTACTGGATTGCCAGCGGGCTTTTCAACTGAAGTGTATGTGTGGGGGAGGAGGGGAGAATGTGTTATAGAGAGGGGGGATGGGGGGGGGACAGAAACAGTGTGTGTGTTGGGGAAGAGCATCTAGGCATGCTGTCTCTTTAAGTTCAGACAGCAGCCTGAGCAACCAATCCTGGGAGAGGGGACACCCTCCCACATCGGTCCCTGGCTCTGCACAGCACAGCAATCTCCCCATCCCCAGCAGCAGCGGCCACCTGCTCTGCCTGCCTGCTGATTCCACATTAACGGTTCTGTGACTCCCTCTGAGTTTTCCCATAGCCATAGGTGGCAGGTTTGTATAATTTTTGGTGGTGCCCAAATTGGTGGTCCCCTCCCTGCACCCCGCTCCTGCCCTGTAAGCCAATATAAAATGAAGCTACAATGCGTCAGCACCACAAGATTACAAGGGTCAATTAAAAGTGGAAATTCAGAAGCAGCACTTGCCTGCTTCAATATACGGTATTATAATTTGTTGCACCTGTTGTGACAAAGTGGGAATGTTCTTAATGTTTTCTCTGAATACTGTGTGGGTGCCTCAGTTTCCCCTGCAAGGTGCCAACTGAAGGTGTTGGGGACAAAGAGATCAGGTGGCCTCCTTGTCCAGAAGAGACACAAAGGCTAGAGGAGGGAGTGTCAGTTTGGAGCTGGCTGGGGAAATGGGGAAAGACCCAGCAACTTGGATCTAGGCTCCCCACCCTCCAAGATGGATCTGATGAGGAGGCCTGTTCTTGTACTACCAGCTCTGTTTTAGACTGTCCATGTCGTTAATAACCTGTATCTTACTGGCACTGGCTGGGTTCATTGTCTGACTGCGAGTTGGGGTAGCAGGAAACCCTCTGGTGTTGCCCCCAGGACCTGCCTGGGCCCACACTCGATGCGGAAGCGCACACAGTGTGGAAGAGCATGTGAATGCTCAGAGTCAGACCAGGAGGTCTAAGCGTCTGCCCTGGAGATGTTGCTCCGAGATGAGGACCCCAGTTCCTGACTGGCTTGTATGCAGTAGTGTCTCAAGCATCCCAGCATCCCTTCCACTACCTGTGCTTCCCAGTATCACCCGACAACGGCACTCGCTTTCTCCCTGTCCTTAGTCTCTTTTCAGCCATTTAGCCTCAGAACGCGGCCACTGAATATACCTCTTTGTATCTCTCAACAACAAAACCCTTCGTGCGGCACCTTGCAGTGAAGCAGCCCCTGAGGCATTAGTTGCCCGGAGACACACCACAAAGTTTCCAAAGAAGCCCAGGCCTCAATCACTCCACTCCTGTGCCAGAAATCGGCGCCATCAGTCACTGGCACTCCCTAGGGGTCTGCATACAATCACAACACCCCTTATTTCCACCCCACTAGATCCTTGAGAAATGCATAGGGGAAACTGAGGCACCCACACAGTAGTCAGAGAAAACATTAAGAACATTCCCACTTTGTAACACCTGCATACTTTAAAGGGTGTAAAATAATCAAGTATTGTGCCAAACACAATGATACTCCAACTGACCACCAAATTTAAGTTGCACGTTTTTCCCCTCAATTGAGGGCTCTGGGATGGGGCTGGGGATGAGGGGTTCACACTGCAGCAGAGTGCTCAGGGTTGGCATGCTGGGGGCACAGGATCTGGGGTGGGGCAGGGCTGGGGATAAGGAACTTGGGATGCAGACAGGCTTCCCCAGGGCTAGGGCCAGAGTGGACTCTCCCCGCTCCTTACTGGCAGAAGCAAGCTCCAGGGGAGGGACCCCTCCTCTCCCCCCTCACCCCCACCTGCAGCATACTCACTCTGCACCACGGTCACTGCACATGCTCCTAGGGACTCTCTCAGGTCCAGAAAGCCCACTCGCCTCCCCTATGGTGGGTACCGGGGGTGGGGGTTGCCATCACGTGTGGCGTCCCCTGCTGCTGCCCCTCACCATAGCCTCACTGGGGATGGGGGATGGGACTGCCCCTTGCCCAGCATATGGCAGGAGTGGGGACTGCAGGATGGTGGCTGGGGTGGGGGGTAGGGTGTCACAAAATTCACCCAAGCCCCAGCTGCTCAGATCTAGGAAGCTCCCCTCCTCCATCTCCCCTGTGGTGGGTTGGTGCTGGGGAGCTGGGGGAGGGGGTGAAACTGCCAGCACATGTGGCTTCCTTCCTCCTCTGCTGCAGCCTGCTGCCCCTCACCCTTGTCTCACTGGGGATGGGGCTGCCCCTTGCCCAGCATTGGGCAGGAGTGGGGGCTGTGGGGGGAGGGGGTGGATCACAGGGTCAAACCTCACCGAAGCCCCAGCAGCTGCTCAGGTGAGTGAGGTCCACCCCAGATATCCATCTCCTGGCTGGAAGTCCCCTTGGCATCTCCTCCATGTGGGTGCTGGGGGGATAGAGCTCCCAAGCATGTGCATGCCTCCCCCACCCCCCTCCTCTCTCCCTCTTCCCCTCCCCCGGTGCTCCAAGAGGCTGCTGGCCGCTGAGCTCTATAGCCTTAGGCAGAAGCAGCACAAGCAAGGGAGAGAAGCAGGAAAGCTCTGAGGCGCGGGACGGCCCGCTCCAGGCAGGGCCAGGGGAGAAACCCAGCTCCAAATATTGGTGGAGCACAGCCCTCAGCCTTGAATATTCCTGGTGCTTGAGCACCCTGAGCCCATATAACCTGCCACCCCTGCCCACAGCCTCCTCACGCAGCTCTGTGAGCTGTCCAGGCCGAGGAATCTCAAAACTTCTGGGAGCTTTGAAAGGGGAGGGGCACATGCCTGCCCGTCCAGTGGCTGAGATCAAAACAGTAAGCAGAGCGGTCACGATAGGCATTGTGGCATACTGGGGGAGGCCTGTTATATCTACACCAGTGGTCACCAACCTGTAGATCGCAACTGACAGTCGATCGCAATCTCCAGCTGCTAAAAGTCCAGCAGCACGGAGGGGCTAAGGCAGGCCCCTGACCTGCCCTGGCTCTGCACCACTCCCAGAAGCATCCAGCACGCCCCTGTGGCCCTGGGAAGGGCAAGGGTCTCTGCACACTGCTCCTGCCTGTAAGCACACCCCCGCAGCTCCCATTGGCCGGGAATGGGTAACTGCTGTCAATGGGAGCTGCAGGGGCAGTGCCTGCAGGGATGGGCAGTGTGCAGAACCATCTGTCCCCCCAGGGGTGGCAGGGGCATGCTGGCTGCTTCCAGGAGCGGTGTGGGGCCAGGACAGGCAGGGAGCCTACCTTAGCACTGCTGTGCTGCAAACCAGGAGCTGCCCGAGGTAAGTGCCACCAGTGAGACCCCTCACATATCCCAAACCCCAACTCTGAGCCCCCTGCCAGAGACAGCACCCCATACCCCCTCCTACACCCCAACACTCTGCCCCAGCCTGGAGCCCCTCCTGCACCTCAACCCCCTGCCCCAGTCCCAGCCTGGAACCTGCTCCCACGCTCCAAACCCCTCAGCCCTAGCCCAGAGCCCACATTCCCTCCCACACCCCAACCCTCTGCCCCAGCCCGATGAAAGTGAATGAGGGTGGGGGAGAGTAAGCGACAGAGGGAGGATGGAGTGAGCGGGGTGGCACCTCAGGGAAGGGGCATGGTAGATTCTGGGTTGAACTTAAATTCAAAAAGTGATCTTGTGCGTTGTCATAAACAAATGGTTAAGGATTAATGTCTCTTTTACCTGTAAAGGGTTAAGAAGCTCAGTAAACCTGGCTGACACCTGACCAGAGGACCAATAGGGGGACAAGATACTTTCAAATCTTGGTGGAGGGAAGTCATTGTGCTTTTTGTTTTGTTCGTTGTTCGCTCCTGGGACTAAGAGGAACCAGATGTACATCCTGGCTCTCCAAATCTTTCTGAATCAGTCTTTCTTGTTTCAAAATTGTAAGTAATAGCCAGGAAAGGCGAATTAGTCTTATGTTTGTTTTCTCAACTTGTGAATGTTTCTTTTTGCTGGGAGGATTTTTACCTCTGTTTGCTGTAACTTTGAATCTAAGGCTGGACCGGGGGGTCCCCTCTGGTCTATATGAATCTGAGTACCCTGTAAAGTATTTTCCATCCTGATTTTACAGAGATAATTTTTACGTTTCTTTCTTTAATTAAAATCTTTCTTTATAAGAATCTGATTGATTTTCCTTGTTTTAAGATCCAAGGGGATTGGGTCTGAACTCACCAGGGACTGGTGGGGGGATAGGAGGGGGGATGGTTAATTCCTCCTTGTTTTAAGATCTAGGGAGTTTAAAACTGTGTTCACCAGGGAATTGCTGAAGCCTCTCAAGGCAACCCAGGGAGGGGAAGATTTTGGGGGAACAGAAAGTGTGCCAGACACTAAATTCTGGCTGGTGGCAGCATTACCAGATCTAAGCTAGTAATTAAGCTTAGAAGACTCCATGCAGGTCCCCCACATTTGTACTCTAAAGTTCAAAGTGGGGAAAAAATCTTGACATGCGTAAAAAGGTTGGAGACCACTGGTCTACACTGATGCTTTTGCCTCAATAAGTTCTGTGCCTCTCGTCAAGGTTGTTTTATTTTGTCATCAAAACAGCAGAGTTTTGCCGCCAAAAGTAGCTTTCTAGTGCGTACAGCTCCACTGTTTTGTCGGCAAAAGCTACCTTTTGCTGACAAAACTGTTTAATGTAAACATGTCCTTTTTCCCACCTCTGGGTAGCCATGGGTCCCCAACATTTAGGGGAAACTGAGGCACACACAGGCTTCATACAAAATATTACGATTCCCACTTTCTCACAGGCAGGCAGTGGTCCACAGAGCACAGTTCCAGGCAAGATCTGCCCTCACTGAGACTTGATCAGGCCTGATTCCCCCTCCTGAGGCTTCTGCCAAAGTGTTTTTTTTGGGGGGGGGGGGGGCTGGTGGAAATAAATAATAATAATTATAACCTAGCTCTTATCTAGTGCATTTCATCTGTAGATCTCAGTGATCAGTATTCCTATCCCCATTTAACAGGCACAGAAGAAGGCAAAGATACTTGCCCCAAACCACTCAACAGCCCAGTAGCAGGACTGGGAATAGAGGCCAGGTCTCCTGAGTTCCAGCCCTGTGCGCTAGCCACTAGGCCACACTATCTCCCAGCAAACACATAAAGCAAAGAGCCTACAAACCCCTGGGGGTGTAAATGTGTTCCGTTCCCCACAGAGTATTACAACTCCCCTTTGTGCCTGGTCATTGTGGAGGGAGGGAGGCGATTAACCACGAGTGCCAAAACTGGCCTGAAATAAAATCAGGGCAGATGTGTGCTGACTATCAGGACAGCCTACTGGCAGTGGAGGATGCGACTGTGGGAAGGAGTGGGGAGGGTGCCCTGTTGCCAGCCAAACCAATGTACAATGGTGCACATGGTGGCTTTGCCATAGCAGGCAAGGAGCAGTGAGGTCCATCCTCACTGCAGGTGCAATGTGCCTGCCCTTACTAGGAGAATCCTGTAGCAGGGAGAGCTCGGGGCCTCCCTGCTGGGACCTGGACCTCACCTGATCCTGTCCTAGGGAAGGTTTCCTCTGAGCTGGGGGCACTGTGCCACCCGTGCGAGGACAGGTCTCAATGCATAGTGAGACGGCCTCACCACAAAGCTACAAGGGCCATGAGCCAAACACGTTGCGTGCCTTCCTGCACATCAGCAGCCTGAGCCCCACAAGGCGCAGGGCACCCAGCAAGGAATTTCCAAACAGCCCCACCCCCAGCAGCTTCCACACAGACTGACAGAGTGATCCCCTCTCCCCACACAGATGAGGAGGCGCATGACTGGCCAGAGGAGGCCTCACCCTCACCTCAGTCCTGGCCTGGCCACAAAGAGGAACAAGGCTTGAGAAATCGAAGCGCAGTGCACCATGGAGATGCCCTTCCCCACCACGCTGGCCAGGCCGGGCCCCTTTCTGGGCTTCTGACTCAGGCCTCGGGCAGAAGGAGTCTCAAAACATGCAAGACTGAGCACTGGCCCCAGTACTCCCCCCTCCGCCAACCAAGGACAGCCACCAAGGCCATGCTCCCTGGGGGTTCCCAGCCGGCCTCTCCCGGCTGTGGATGCGGGAGGCAGAAAGAGCAGGACTCAGAGAAAGCAGGGACAGAACTTCTAGGGCACAGAAATTGCTGGAGGGCCGGGCCTGGAGATTTCTGTGCAAGAAAACTGCCGGCTGCTGTTTGTTCTGCTGTGGTCAGGGAAACTGGACTATGTATTAATAAAAAGATCCCACTGAGAATATGCTGACTAGGAGCAACGACTATTCCCCCTAACGGAAGCAGCCTTGCAAAGTCCCAGCTATCTGCAAATTGCTCAGGTCAAAGGGGAACAGCATGGGGCCATGCCCATCACTACCATCCATACAAGGGGACACGACAGAGCTAGGCAGAATTGCCCCAACACAACATGGAACCTGCCATCTTGTGCTACAGACCTTGAGCTCAGCCCAGCCAGTCCAGGAATCCTGACATCGGTTTAGCTGGCTGAACTGGCAGGACTCCCGTCATCCACTCTATGCATGTGCAGCCCTGGAGAGTCAGCCTTGGCCTTTCCATGACCAGAACTTGCTGAGTGTCCATCCCTAGAGCTACAGTTCTCTCCAAAGACCCTGCCGCCCATTCTCCAGTCCCCAGGGGCCTAGCTGTGGTGTCCTGGCCAAGTCCCCTCTTCAGTTGCCCCAGTGTTCCAAAACCAGGATTCAGCTCCATGTCCCATCCAAAGCTGTTGTGTAGTGTGCCTGAGTGGTGTTAAGCAGCTGCTGCATCCCACCCCCGAGATGGCTGCATTTCAATGGTGGGGGCAGTGAGTTCTCTTGGTGTGTTTAGCACTTGGGGATGTGCTCTAGCGGATGGTGCTCTAGAAACATTTGCTAGGTGTATCCGGAGGATGGAGGTGTCTGACACTGTGAGGCCCCCTGACTAAAAGGAATTGTATGTCTGCTGTTTTTAGCTGCCCAGGTCTCAGAATTAGTCAGTCCCCGCTGTCTCTCGGTTGTGAGATGATTCACACAGGACACAAATGGCTCCTAACCTTCAAATCAGCACCAGCAGAGTCCTGAAGTGCCATGCAAATAGGTCACGGCCTTGTCTGAGTCCCTGCGGGCCCCAGGAGAGCAGCTCTTCAGTCCTGTCTGAGCCTCACCAGGCCCTAGGAGAGCAAATCCCCAGCCCTCTCTGAGCCTCACTGGGCACCAGGACAGTGGATCACCAGTCCTGTCCGAACTGTGCAGGGGCCCCAGGAAAGCAGCTCTAGGGGCTGCAGCCCACACAGTATTCAGCATCCTCCCTTCTCTGCAAATCCCTGCTCCCCACCTGAACCCTCCCCTCCCTCCAGGGCTGTGCAGCGAGACGTCCCCAACACCACAGGCTGATCCCAGGGAATGAGAGTTCATGGCGTGAGTTGGGGCTGGAGGTGCCTGAAGAGATGTCAGCAGGGCAGGTGGGAGCAGCCCTAAAGGGCTCTCACTCACTGGGGGCAGGGGCAGGCCACAAGCGACACATGCAGGGCCCTTCTTCCATAGAACCCTTGTTCCATAGGAAGAACAGCTCAATTCCACTGATGCAGGGGTGGGAGGGGAGATTCACTGGAGGAGAAGGGGCTGGGCAGGCAGTGGGGGGCATGCCCCCTACCAGGCATGCTGCAGGCCTCATGCTGGGAGGAAGGGCAAGAGGTCCCAGGAGTGCTGGGGGGACATGAGGGGGAACTGCTGCCAGGTGGTGACTGTGGCAGAGGACAGGACCAGCTCTAGGCACCAGCAAACCAAGCATGTGCTTGGAGTGGCACAATTACGGGGTGGCACAATTACAGGGCAGCATTCTGGGAGATTTTTTTTTTTTTTGCTGTGGCAGTTGCACTCTTGGAGGTGTTTTTGGTTTTTTTTTTGCTTGGGGTGGCAAAACACCAAGAGCCGGCCCTGGCAGGGGGTGGGTGTGGGGCTGCTGTGACACCGCTATGCCCTTCAGCTAGGGGGACTGCTGTGCCATCGTGCTGTACTTTGTGAGATGCTATGTGGGGGTGACAGTGCTGATTTCATAGCTATCTTACTTTGCAAGTCTGTCCACAGGGACTGGGACTACCTGCCTGTATGGACTCCATGGGGATTGGGACTGCCTGCCGATATGGACTCCACAGGGACTGGGCTGGGGCCCGCTCATCCCCCTGTATGGACTCTATGGGGACCGGGACCAGGCCCACCTGCCCGTATGTGGACTGGGACTGCCCGCTGACATGGACTCCACTCGGTGGATTTGAATTAAATCAAACTGAATTAAATTGAATTAAATCATGATTTAAATCACTGGTCAGGAAGACTCGATTTAATCATGGATTTCTACGTAAAAGTGTGTTCTTGTTGGTTGTTGTAACCTTAATACAGGGGCTGGCAAACCTTTTGTCCTAAGGGCCACATTGGGTTTCCAAAATTGTATGGAGCGTTGCTTAGGGGAGACGTATTTTCTGTTTCTTATGGCCAACGCCCCCTATCTGACTCCCCTATTTCTCAACCTCTCACAGCCCCCCCAGGACTCCTGCCCCATCCAACCCCCTGTTCCCTGTCCCCTGACACCCCCCCTTGGAATCCTGCCCCATTCACACACATACTCCGCTCCCTGTCCCCTGACCGCCCCCAGACCTCCCTGTCCCCTGACTGTCCCCCACCACCCCATCCAACACCTCGTCTCATTCCTGACTGCCCCTCTGGGACCTCTGCCCCATCCAACCACCCCTTCTCCCTAACCGCCCTGGAACCCCTCCCCTGACTGCCCCCCTCCGCCCCATCCAACCCCTCTCCTTCCTGACTGCCCCCCCCAGAGCCCTGCCCCTATGTTCCCCGCCCTCTGACCGCCCCGACCCCATCCACACCGCTGCCCCCTGACTACCACTCTGAACTCCCCTGCCGTCTTACTGCGCTGCCTGAAGCACCGGTAGCTGGTGGTGCTACAGCTGCGCCACCTGGACCACCAGGACAAACAGTCACACCACCGTGCAACACAGAGCACCGGGGCAGCACAGAGCATGCGGATCTGCAGCTGCACTGCCCCAGGAGCTTGCAGCCCCACCACCCAGAGCATTGTGCTGGTGGCGCAGTGAGCTGAGGCTGCAGGGGAGAGGGAACAGCAGGGGAGGGGCCGAGGGCTCAAGGGCCAGGCAGGAGGGTCCTGCAGGCCAGATGTGGCCCACGGCCCATAGTTTGCCCACCTCTACCTTAATACATATTCTTTACAGGTAGAGGAACTTCATTAAAATATTCCCAAACTGGGTCTCTTTTATGGCCTGCTGCCATTATAGGTTTTCCCTTCTAGTGAGAGAATGGTATGGTAGATCTCAAATCAATGAAGGCTACACTCAGAAAGACCTCAAGACTTCTGGAATATGCTGCTCAAACAGTTTCACTTTTGTTTCTACTGCCTGTCCCTCCCCTTCTCAAATTTATCTCCAGATTTATTCTCCATGTCCAGATCTATACCGCCCCCCAACAATCTTCTATTCATTGAACTTTTTGAAACTTTGCACTTTTAGAGAGAGGTAAGGGATTGACTCTGTGTACACAAATTTGCAGAGGGACAATAGGGTTGAGGTCTGTTGTTTCTCACCTCTATATATTATTTATTTATTTAATTTAAAAACATTTTTGCTGTTAATAAGCATGTTATGTCTGGAGACACAAATCCAAAGTTTGAGAATTGCAAAACTAAGCCTCTCTGATGGTATCTTCTAGACTGAGCACTGAGTCCCATTGGGTAGATAAAAAGATTAATCTAAATACACACAGAAGCTCCTGGAACCTATAAGCTTGGGTCCTTAATCCATTAACTATTGGAACTCATTTACAAAACTTTTCTAAAACATTACATGAATATATTGTCTCATACTATAGAATTAGAATTTATAATCCTTATTCCACTATGAGATATCTTTGAGCTATAATGTATCTTAATTAAAACTATTTTTAGATAGGTTTTTTTCCTCAAAAAGCATTTTATAAAAAAAAAGTCTGATTTAAATAAAAAAAATCTGTTTTTTTTTAAATTTTTTTAAATGGATTTTTATCTACCCTGACTCCACTCGTATAGGCCGGGGCCCTCTTGCCCACCTGTATGGACTCCAGAGGAACCAGGAATGGGCCTGCCTACCCATAAGGATTCCATAGGGACTGGCCTGGGGCCTGCCTGCCTGTGGATTCCATAGTGATTGGGCCAACATGCCTGCATGGACTACACAGGGACTGGGTCTAACTGCCTTTCTGGTTTAGCATGATGGTTTCTGCTCATCGATTCTCACTGCCCCTGAGCTGGAGCAAAGCAAACGAGAATCAGCCTGTGAGATGTAGCAGGGACTGTCTGTGTGGGGGATGGGAGAGCCAGGGATGACTTTAGGTGAGGGACAGGATCTGAGCCTGTAACCTGAGCCAGGGAGGGGGGAGGTGTGTCAGCACCTTTGCCCAGGAAGCCGGACAAAGACAGGGGCCAGCTGGAGAGAGTTAGTTCAGTTTCAGTTTTGGGCTGGGTGGTTGGAATTCAGGGAATCCCAAGCTGGGAACTAAGCTTCCTGAACCCCAGAAGGACTTGATTGAGGGGTCCTGGCTGTGCCTACAAGCTCTGCTGTAGCCTGCGTTCCTGTTGTCCAATAGACCTTCTGTTTTACTGGCTGGCTGAGAGTCACTGTGAGTCCCAGGAAGAGGGGTACAGGGCCCTGACTCCCCCACACACCATGACAACCTGAGCTCCCGTCTCCCAGCAGAGACCAACCCCTGAGCTGTGGCTGAAAGCCTGATCCTGCCTTGGCCAATGGCCAGTGCTCAGAGCAACGCCCAGCTGCCACATCTGAGACACGGCTCAAATCACACGCAGCCCATGTCAGGGTAGCAATGGTAGCATCTCCCTCCTGCAAATCTGAGAAAACATCCTGAGAGCAGTCTCTGCCCTGCCCGGGCAGGAGCCTTTGCTTTTCTCTGTCGTGGTGAGCTTAACATGCTGACATGGGCTGGCATAGCCCAGCCCTGGAGATAGGGTCCTGCCTGCACAGAGCTGGCCCCACCACACAGCCCTGCGAGGTTCGTCTTTTCAGTCTCTGGCTTCTCTGCTGAGCCTGCCAGCAAGAGGGGCTCGGAAAGGTTTAACTGAGCCCCATCCTGCCACAGCCCAGTGCCTGGCCTAGCCCCAAATCCAACTTGGAGCTACCTCCCCTGGGATTTGTACCAAGCTCCAATGAACACTCCAGCTCCAGGGCTGTACACAGATTGCAAAGCACTTTATTGACCCCAGGAGGCTGTCTGTGTGCCCCACTGCCCCCTGCTGGTTATAGTCAGAACTTCAAATGTGTGTCACAGTCCCGCTGTCACTAACAGAATCCTCTTTACTCAAGCCACAGGGCTCTGAGCCTCTGGAGCAGGGGCATCTCCATTCTCTCCCTGCTGCCTCCGTGACCTGCTGGGTGGGGGCATCACTCTTAGCTGCAAGATTAGAACTCAGCTTGTGGGATCACAGCTTGGGAGGTAGCTGCCAGTAACAGGGGGAAGAGGCCTCAGCACAGCCAGAAACAGAATGCCTGTCAGGTCGTAATGGGCTGATCACTAGCAACAAATTCCCCTGTGAGGAGAGCTGCCAGTCACTCCGTGGAGCGAATTGGCATGAGTGAAACAGGAGAAGGCGCGGAATAGCAAAGGGGCTATAACCCAAGGAGTGGTCAACCGAGCACACATGGGCCCTCTGTGAGATGGCTGAGATCCCCGATCCACACACACCACACAAGGCCCAGCTGTACCATGGCTGGTATCCGAAACACACACTATACATGGCCAAGTTGTGCCACAACTAGGATCCCTGACCCACACACACCACATACAGCCCAGCTGTGCAACAACTGGGATCCCCTACCCACAAGCACCACACACAGTGCAGCTATGTCACAGCTGCGATCCCCAACCCACACACACCGCACACGACTGTGCCACATCTGTGCCACAACTGGGATTCCTGACCCACACACGCTGTACATGGACCAGCTGTGCCACAGCTGGGATCCCTGACCCACACGCATCACACACAGCACAGCTATGTCATGACTTAAATCCCCGACCCACATGCATCACACACGGCCCAGCTGTGCCACAAGTGTGATCCCTCACCCCCACAGACCTCCCACAGCCCACCGTGGCTGGGATTCCAAATCCACACACAAATCTCACACGGCCCAGCTCTGCCACAATTGGGATTCCTGACCCACACACACTGCATGCAGTCTCGCTGTATGACACCTGGGATCCCCAACCCACACATACTGCACACGGCCCAGCTGTACCACAACTGGTATCCCCGACAAACACAGACCTCACACAGTCCAGCTGTGCTATGGATGGGATTCCCAACCTACACACACCACACACAGCCGAGCTGTGCCATGACTGGGATATCCAACCCAAACACAGCCCAGCTGTACCACGGCTGGGATCCCCAACATACACCACACATGGCCCAGCTGTGCTACTGTTGGGATTCCCTACCCACACACACCATACACAGCCAAGCTGTGCCACAACTGGGATGCCCAAGCTCACACACCACACATGGCCCAGCTGTGTCACCTCTATGATCCCCGACACACACACACAGCACAGGCCCCAGCTGCGCCACAACTGGAATCCCCGACCGAGACACAGCTCACAGGGCCCATCTGTGCCACAGCTGGGATCCCCGACACACACAGACCTCAAAGAGCCCAGCTGTGCCATGGCTGGGTTCCCCAACCCACACACATACCTCACACAGCCCAGCTCTGCCTCAAATGGCCCAGCTCTGGGATTCCCGACCCACACGCACCACACACAGCCCTGCTGTACAACTGGGATCCCCAATCCACACATACTGCCGAGCTGTGCCACAACTGGGATCCCCAACACACACACACACACTGCACACGGATCTGCTGTACCTTGGCTGGGACTGCCAACTCACACACACCACGCTGGGCCAACTGGGCCGTAACTGGAATTCCCAACCCAAACACTGCACACAGCCCAGCTGTACCATGCCTGGGATCCCTGACACACACCATCACACATGGCCCAGCTGTGTCACCTGTGGTATCCTTGACAGACACACAAACAGCACAGGCCCCAGCTGCACCACAACTGGGATCCCTGACTGAGACAGAGCTCACATGGACCATCTGTGCCACAGCTGGGATCCCCAACACACACAGACCTTAAAGAGCCCAGCTGTGCCACTGCTGGGTTCCGCAGCCCACATACAGACCTCACACAGCCCATCTGTGACATGACTGGGATTCCCAACCCACACACACTGCACACATCCCAGCGGTACCACAGCTGGGATCCATGACACACACACACATGGTCGATCTGTGCCACAACTGGGATCCCCAACCCACAAGCACCAAACAGCCTGAGCTGAGCTATGTTACAGCTACTATTCTGGACCCACACACACCATACACGACCTAACTGTGGCACATCTTGGATCCCAAACCACACACACCACACACAGCCCAGCTGCACCACAGCTGGGATTCCTGACCCACACAGACCTCAGTTGGCCCAGCTGTGCCACAACTGGGATCCCTGACCCACACAAATGGACAGGGCCACGCTGTGCCATAACTGGGATCCCGTCCCACACATACTGCACACGGACCACATGTGCCACAACTGGTATCCCCGACCCACACAGACCTCACACCGCCCAGCTGTATCACGGCTGGGATCCCTGACACACACCACACATGGCCCATCTATGCCAAAACTGACATTTCTGCCCCACACACATTGTGCAAGGGCCAGCTGTACCACGGTTGGGATCCCCAACCCCCCACACTGCACTTGGCCCAGCTGTGCCATAACTGGGATCCCCGACCACCACACAATGCACACAGCTCAGCTGCACCACAACTGGGATCGCCGACTCAGACACAGCTCACACGGCCGACCTATACCACGGCTGGGACCCTGACCAACAGACACTGCACAAAGTCCAGCTGTGCCACGACTGGTATTGTGGACCCACACATACTGCACATGGCCCTGCTGTGCCAAAACTGGGATCCCCAATCCACACGCAACACACACAATCCAGCTATGTCACAGTTGCAATCCCTGACCCACATACACCACACATGGCCCAGCTGCATCACAACTGGGATCCCCGACCGAGACACAGCTCACATGGCCTAGCTGTGCCATAGCTCGGTTTCCCGACCCACACACACCACATAGAGCTAAGCTGTGCCACAACTGGGATCCCTGGCCCACACACACTTCACATGGCCCAGAGGTGCCATGACCCATACAAACCGCATATGGCCTAACTGTGCCACAGCTGGGATCCCCGACCACACACACCACACACAGCCCAGCTATGTCACAGCTGCGATCCCTGACCTACACGCACCACACACGGCTCAGCTGCATCACAACTGGGATCCCCAGCCAAGACACAGCTCACACAGCCCAGCTGTGCCACAGCTCGGATCCCCAGTCCACACACACCGTACATGGACCAGCTGTGCTAAGCCTGGGATTGCCGACCCACACATACTGCACACGGTCTAGCTTTGCCAAAACTGGGATCCCCGACCCACACGCACCAAACACAGCCCAGCTATGTCACAACTGTGATCCCTGACCCACACGCACAATACAGGGCCCCGCTGTGCCACAGCTGTGATCCCCAACCCACACACACCACACAGGGCCCAGCTATGCGACAACTGGAATCCCTGACCCACACATACTGCACACAGCCCAGCTTTGCAAAAATTGGGATCCCTGACCCATATGCACCACACACAGCGCATCTATGTCATGGCTCTGATCCTTGACCCACAAGCACCACACATGGTCCAGCTGTCTCACGACTAGGATTCCCAATCTACACACACCGCACACAGCCAAGCTGTACCACAGCTGATATCCCTGACACACACCATACACATCCCAGCTGTGCCACAATTTGAATTCCCTACCCACACATATTATACATGGCCAAGCTGTGCCACAACTGGGATCCTCGACACACATGCGTCACACCCGGCCCAGCTGTATGATGTCTGCGATTCGCAACACACATGGCCCATCTGTGCCCTAACTGTGTTTCCGGACCCACACATACCGTACATGTCCCATGTTTTGCCAAAATTGAGATCTCTGACCCACATGCACCACACACAGCCCAGTTATGTCTTATCCATGATCCCCAACCCACACGCACCACACACGGCCCCTCTGTGCCACGACTGGGATTATCGATACACAGACACTGCACAGGCCCAGCTGTACCATGTCTGGGATTCCCCCCACCCATAGAGCCCATCTGTGTCCCAACTGTGTTTCCCGCCACCCCCCCCCCCCCC
>NC_133794.1:17625311-17656115 GCF_003597395.2 Chelonoidis abingdonii | reverse complement strand
CCCCCCCCCACAGTACATAGCCAAGCTGTGCAACAGCTGGGATCCTCAACCCACACACACCTCACAGGGTCCAGCTATGTGACAACTGGGATCCCTGATCCACACAAACTGCACACAGACAAGATTTGCCAAAATTGGGATCCTTGACCCACACACACCACACACGGCACATCTATGCCACAACCGGCATTCCTGACCCACACACACCGTATACAGCCCAGCTGTGCCACAACTAGGATCCCCGACCCACATGCATCACACACGGCCCAACTGTGCCACAACTGGAATCACCTGTATTTTAAATTTCAGAAAAGGAGCCGTGTTAGTCTGGATCTGTAAAAAGCGACAAAGAGTCCTGTGGCTCTTCGTCGCTTTTTACTGTATTTTAAAGAATCCTTATTGAGGTTGCAAGAACAAACCTTCCCGATGTATAGAAAGAATAGTAAATATGGCAGGCGACCAGCTTGGCTTAACAGTGAAATCCTTGCTGATCTTAAACACAAAAAAGAAGCTTACAAGAAGTGGAAGATTGAACAAATGACCAGGGAGGAGTATAAAAATATTGCTCAGGCATGCAGGAGTGAAACCACACTTGGAGTTGCAGCTAGCCAGGGATGTTAAGGGTTTCTTCAGGTATGTTAGCAACAAGTAGAAGGTCAAGGAAACTGTAGGCCCCTTACTGAATGAGGGAGGCAACCTAGTGACAGAGGATATGGAAAAAGACAATGTACTCAATGCTTTTTTTGCCTCTGTCTTCACGAACAAGATGTGATGGTGCTGCCCGTGGGAGCCAGATGAGGTCACTCAGTTAGGGTGAACTGCAAACAGAATGGGGCAGACAAACCCCAAAAGCTGGTGCAAGCCAGCACAAAACAATTTCTATATTACCATACAGATTATTCAGAAGTCCAAACGATGCAGTTCCCTTAAAGTACCCAGCCTCAGGCGTCCGTCCAGACACACACGTCAGATATGATGATGATTATTGAAAATCTTATCTCATCATAGAAAAGGTTCTTCCAACCCCAAAAGATCAGCCACATACCCAGGTCCAATTATAAATCAGATCATACCCAAAATACACGCTATTAGCCAGTTCTTATTAACTAAGCTAAAAGTTATTAAAAAAGAAAAGAGAGAGAGGGTTGGTTAAAAGATCAATATACATACAGACTTGAATTCAATTCTTGAGGTTCAGATACATAGCAGAGATGAACTTGTAGCTGCCAAAAGTCCTTTTAGAAAGAGTTCATAGGTTATAGTCCAATGTCCATATTCAGGGTGACTCCAGTCAATGACTGGGGATCTCAATCCTTATGGCTTAGGGTTTCCCCTTCTTGAAACCCAAAACAGATCTGAGATGAAGCAGGATCATGTCTCCAGGGCCGTCCTTAGGATTTATGGTGCCCTAGGTAGGATTATTAAACTGGTGCCCCTCTGCCTGACTTGATCTGAGCAACACAAACATAAGCTTACAGTACTGGAAAACTTGCCACATGCATGTTATTAAAACCAGTTTAACGTAGTGAAGCCACTGTAATGCTGATGGACTAGCACTAAAGAAGTAGCACTATAGAAAAAATTCTGATTTGACAGAATGATGTAAATAATATAATTTTTTTAAATTTGTCAACATATTATTGGAAATTTCTATGAAGAGGTATTGAAACAAGGATTTGTTTTTAATTAAAAGCAATCTGTCTGGCTTTTTGGGCTGCAAAATCAGTAATAATGTCATCGTATGACAAAGACAAAGTGATGTCTTGTTTGACTGCAAGAATAGCAAGACCAGTCAAGTGTTCCTGAATCATTGTAGAGCGGAGATAGTTTTTAATGAGCTTTAGTTTTGAGAAACTCTGTTCTCCTGATGTTCCTGCTACAGGAATTGTCAGTAGAATACGAGTGCCAATGTACATATTAGGATATATATACATCAACAAGTTTACTGGTATGAATAAACTGTACAATGTCCATCACTGATTTTGCATGTGGCCACACTGATGACAATGTTCTCAATTTTTCGTACAGTTCAAGTCCATTTATATCAAAACAATCACCATGCTTCAGGAGGCTCTCTAGGTTCTTGCACTTTCTCATTAGTTGCTCTTGTTTTCTTATTTTGTTGAATTTAGTCCCACTCAGCCTGCTGCCAGCTGAGTGAATGGAACCCCAGGCCAACAGCGGTTGAGTGTCTCAGCCAGGGTCTCAGCCACCACCCTGCTTAGCCCGCTGCCAGGTTGGGGTTCCTTGGGGGTCCGCAGGCCAGCAGCGGGTGCTGAGTGGGGCCGGTGGCCGGAACCCCGGCTGGCAATGGGGCAGCAGCCGGAACCCCAGAGCATCAAAAATCAGCTGGCATGCCACCTTTGGCACTTGTGCCAAAGGTTGCCAACCCCTGCTCTATACCAGTGGTTCCCAAACTGGGGTTCGCAAACCCCTGGGGGTTTGCAGAACATTACAGGGGATTTCCCAGAAATATTTCACTAATGGCGGCCAGAGAACCCCGAGCATTGGAGACAGCAGGTGGGACCCGGTTGCAGGGCAGACACCCCGAGCCCCAAAGAGAGTGGGGCTGGGTAGTTTGGGCTGGCAGCCCGAGTCCTGGCGGTCAGCACGGGAGCCGGCAGCCTGAACCCCAGTGCTCTGTGCGGGCTGGCAGCCCGAGTAACAGGAAGAGTGGGGCTGGGCAGTTGGGGCTGGCAGACTGAGCCCTGCCCCCGGCAGCTGGGGAGCCGGCAGCCCGAACCCCAGCCTGAGCCCCAGGAAGAGTGGGGCGGGCAGTTGGGGCAAGGGTTCTTGACACTTCACAATTTAGTGAAAGGGGTTCGCGGGCTGTTAAAGTTTGGGAACCTCTGCTCTATACACTAGTAAGGAGATGAGCATCTTACAGTTGTTGGAGGGCTCTATTTAGCAGTAACAGGGCTACAGGAAAGTCAGTCAATATTTTTTGTTTTTCTGATGAAAACTGGCCCACTCCCTTCCCCATACCAAACTTGTCACAAATAATTGTCAAGTTAATTTTCTGTTTTTGGCTAAGATATTGATTTTTTTTTAACTGAAATTTGAATTCAGGATTGTTAGCAAGCATTTTTGGCAAACAAATTTGTTAAATGACAATCTAAATGGCAACACAGCACTGCTTTCATGCCTGGCTCACCCCCTAGTCTGCTGGTCCAACAGTTGAAGTAGAGGCGGAGATAGGTGGAAAACTGCAGGACCCCAAAATCCACCTCTTAGGGTGCAGAGTGGCAACACCAGCAGCAAACCCTTAGGTCCGATCACACGCCTATAGGCACCTCCGCCAGCCCAACAGACCATGGTGAAGTTAGCACAGCATCTGATCTCAGGGGGGTGGGCACCCATGGAGCCACAGCAGCTCATCCTGCCCTGTGCAGCTCCACCCGGGGGAGAGATGCGCTCCCCAGCTAGGGTGACCAGATCTAGATGTCCTGATTTTATAGGGCCAGTCCCGATATTTGGGGCTTTGTCTTATATAGGCACCAGAGCCTATATAAGAAAAAGACCCCAAAATTGGGACTGTCCCTATAAAAGTGGGACATCTGCTCACCCTACCCCAACCCCCTGTCCTGATTTTTTGCACATGCTATCTGGCTATCCCCAGCCCAGACCTGTGCAACCATTCCAATCCTGGCTGCCTGCCAAGGAAGTGAGTTACTTTCACTTTCATTCTTCAAAAGGCAGCCAGGGAGGGGAAGAGGGAGAGAGGGGTGCTCCGTGGGAGGAGGGAGAAAGGTGGGGTGCTCCATGGGGCAGGGGGAGAAGAATGGATGTTATGGGGGACAACAAAGGATACTGCCAGAGCCACGGAGCCTGCCTCACTTCACACCAGGGGAAAGAGTCACACTCACAGGTGAGTTCCTTCCCCCACCCCTTCCCAGAGACCCCAGCAGCCAATCCCCTCCCTCAGATTGTGCTGCGTTCGGCTCTCTCTAGGACCCAGCAGCCCTGCTCTCACATGCTCCACTGCTTCCAGTCTGTCTGGCAGAGTGGTGCCCCCAGACCTAGTGGCGCCCTAGGCGGCTGCCTATTCTGCCTATGGCTAAGGACGGCCCTGCGAGTCTCAGGGTTCTTATACATTTCCAGCAGCCTTTCTGTCTGAGAAAACAATAGGCTTAACTCCTTCTCCCAAACATCCCAATTAGCACAGGATAATTTATCCATTAAACAGTTCAGATACAGGTTACCACAACCTTCAAAGAGACACCAACAATAATGCTATTTCACTCAAGTATTTTCCTAAATGTTAATATTCCTTTTTTGATCTTTGAATCAAAGCTATAGCTATAGCGATAGTCAAGACTTGTTTGCTTACATCACAAGATCTGAGCAAACATCTCCCCTTCTATCTTTAATAATGCAGACTTGCATTTCAGAGCTCTGTTCATTTACATATTTCCCTAACAAGTCTCTAAAGTTCATCCATGGGTCAAGTCAGTCTGTTAGTTAATTAACTCTTTCTGGCCCTGTCATCCTTCAATGAGATATTAGATCAGACTCATAACATCACACAAGGTCAGCTCCCAACTGGACGAGCACAAGTCCATGGGGCCACATGCGCTGTATCTGAGGGTGGTAAAGGAGTTGGCAGATGTGATTGCAGAGCCGTTGGCCATTATCTTTGAAAACTCATGGTGACTGTGGGAGGTCCCGGATGACTGGAAAAAGGCTCATGTAGTGCCCATCTTTTGAAAAGGGAAGACGGAGGATCCGCGGAACTGCAGGCCAGTCAGCCTCACCTCAGTCCCTGGAAAAATCATGGAGCAGGTCCTCAAGAAATCAATTCTGAAGCACTTGAGGAGAGGAAGGTGATCAGGAACAGTCAACAAGGATTCACCAAGGGCAAGTCATGCCTGACCACCTGATTGCCTTCTATGATGAGATAACTGGGTCAGTGGATATGGGGAAAGCGGTGGATGTGATATATCTGACTTTAGCAAAGCTTTTGATACGGTCTCCCACAGTATTCTTGCCAGCAAGTTAAAGATGTATGGGCTGGATGAATGGACTATAAGGTTGATAGAAAGCTGGCTAGATCATCGGGCTCAACAGGTAGTGATCAATGGCTCCATGTCTAGTTGGCAGCCGGTATCAAGCGGCGTGCCCAAAGGGTCGGTCCTGAGACTGGTTTTATTCAATATCTTCATTAATGATCTGGAGGATGGCGTGGACTGCACCATCAGCAAATTTGCAGATGACACTAAACTGGGCAGAGTGGTAGATACACTGGAGGGTAGGGATACGATACAGAAGGACCTAGATAAATTAGAGGATTGGGCCAAAAGAAACCAGATGAGGTTCAACAAAGACAAGTGCAGACACACACCACACACAGCCCAGCTGTGCCACAGCTGGGATCCCCAACCCACACATGGCCCAACTGTATCATGGCTGGGATTCCTGACACACACCACACATCACACACAGCCCATCTGTGCCACAACTGGGATTCCCGACCCACATACACTGTACATGGACCAGCTGTGCCACAGCTGGGATTCCTGACCCACACACACTGCACATGGCTCAGCTGTGCTACAATTTGGATTCCTGACACCCACACACTGCACACGGCCATGCTGTGCCACTACTGGGATCCCCAACCGACACACACTGCACACGGCACAGCTATACCATAACACACACAGCCCATCTGTGCCACAACTGGGATTCTCGACCAATACACACTGTACACGGCCCATCTGTGCCACAACTGGGATCCCCAACCAACACACAATACACAGGGTCCAGCTGTGCATGTCTGGGATCCCCGACCCCAACACACCACATACAGGCCAGCTGTTCCATGACTGGGATCCTTGACCCACACACAACACACATGGACCAGCTGCACGGCGGCTGGGATCCCCAACTCACACACACCTCACACAGCCCAGCTATGCCATATCTCGGATCCCCGACCCACACAGACCTCACATGGACCAGATGTGCCACAGCTGGGATCCCACAGACTGACCACAGACCTCGCACAGCCCAGTTGTGCCACGGCTGAGATTCCCCGACTCACACAAACCTTGCATGGCCTAGCTGTGCCAGAGTTGGGATCCCTGACCCAGACCCACCCCATACGGCCCAGCTTTGGCCAGTCTAGTTCCAATTGCCCACTGCCCTGGATGCCCATTCCCCTGCTGAATACAACCCACTGCAAGAGCGTTCAGCCCCACGCTGGACCCACCTTACCTTTGGCTGCCTGTTGAGGTGCCTGCTCTGCCTTGGGCCCACTCTCCTGGCTCCTGCGGTGGGACTTGGAACGCAGGTATTTTCGCAGGTTCAGCTTAATGCCTTCTTGGCCCTTGGGCTCCTTGGGCACCTTGTCCGGGGCAGAAAATGCCCTCTGGAACACAGACCTCCGGGCTGCTGTTTTGCTCCCCACAGGATCTGGGGGCTCAGTGCCTGGGCTGCTCCTGGCCATGCGCACCTCAGGGGCATCAGTCTCAGGCTGGCTATGAGCGCGCCTCCAGTTGTGCAGTTTGGCCCAACGGCTGCTGGCAGGGGGCATGGGGTGCCGCTCGGGCTCCCTCTCCCCACCCTGGAGGCCTGTCCGCCATTTGTAGGACTTCAGCGGGGACGGTGCCTCAGGTGCGGGTGGTGGTGTCATCTCCTCCATCTGCAGAGCAAGAGAAAGGTGGCATGGGACTGTGCCATGACAGTGACACATGGTCTGGCTTGGAAATGGCACCTTGGCACCAGAGCCACCACTTCCCATGGGAATGGAGACAGCAGGGGATGGGGATGGGATTGGGCAGCACAGAGAGGGTGGGAGAGGGCATTGGAGATGGGATGGAGTACTAGATACACTGGAGGGTAGGGATAGGATACAGAGGGACCTAGACAAATTAGAGGATTGGGCCAAAATAAATCTGATGAGGTTCAACAAGGACAAGTGCAGAGTCCTGTGCTTAGGACGGAAGAATCCCATGCACTGCTACAGACTAGGGACCGAATGGCTAGGCAGCAGTTCTGCAGAAAAGGACCTAGGGGGTTACAGTGGATGAGAAGCTGGATATGAGTCAACAGTGTGCCCTTGTTTGCCAAGAAGGCTAATGGCATTTTGGCTGTATAAGTAGGGGCATTGCCAGCAGATCGAGGGACGTGATCATTCCCCTCTATTCGACATTGGTGAGGCCTCATCTGGAGTACTGTCCAGTTTTGGGCCCCACACTACAAGAAGGATGTGGAAAAATTGGAAAGAGTCCAGCAGAGGCAACAAAAATGATTAGGGGGCTGGAGCACACGACTTATGAGGACAGGCTGAGGGAACTGGGATTGTTTAGTCTGAAGAAGAGAAGAATGAGGAGGGATTTGATAGCTGCTTTCAACTACCTGAAAGGGGGTTCCAAAGAGGATGGATCTAGTCTTTTCTCAGTAGTAGCAGATGACAGAACAAGGAGTAATGGTCTCAAGTTGCAGTGGGGGAGGTTTAGGTTGGATATTAGGAAACATTATTTCACTAGGAGAGTGGTGAAACACTGGAACGGATTACCTAGGGAGGTGGTGGAATCTCCTTCCTTAGAGGTTTTTAAAGTCAGGCTTGACAAAGCCCTGTCTGGGATGATTTAGTTGGGGATTGGTCCTGCTTTGAGCAGGGGGTTGGATTAGATGACCTTCTGAAGTCCCTTCCAACACTGATATTCTGTGATTCTATGGGGCAGCAGAGAGAGGGTGGGATGGAGGCAGAGGGAATGGGATGGGGCAGCAGAAGAGGTGGGTGGCATGGGGCAGAAGGCATAGGTCAGCAGGGGAGTGGGGCTAGTAATTGGAGCCTCTGAGATTTCGATGTGCCCATGGTGCTTCTGACTGCCCACCAGCCTCTGGTGCACAGGCAGGCACCTCTGGTGCACAGGCAGGGGACATGAGCCAGGTACCCATGAGTTCCAAGGGCAAACCAGGGACTGGGGGAGTGGAGGGACTGCACTGCCAAAACCTTGGGGGCATGCATGTGCCTCATGCAACAACAGTGCAGCTTGGCTAGGCTGAGCTGGGCATGGTGCAGGGCCTGGTAGGAAAGGTCTGGGGTGTCCCAAATGGAAGCCGACGGTTCCCCTGGTTGCTGCGGTTTCCCTGGGCTGTGTGCTGCCCCGCTGGCTCCCAGGTCTGTGCATGCTGTGCCATGAGCTCTGGAGCATGGTGGCCTGCAGTGAGTGGCCAGGGACAGCTTCTTTCCTTCCTCTACTTTGGTGGTGCAGGCCTGGCTGGTCTCACCAGCACCCAGAGGCAGGTCCAAGCAGGCTGGTTTTGTGCATGTGAATCAGGCTCTCTCTCAGGGCTGGACCCAAAGAGAAGATAAAGGCCCTACTGTTAGTGGCGGTGAAGGGAGCAATCCTGTAGCCCAAGTAGGGTGACCAGACATCCCAATATTATGGGCTTTGTCTGATATGCACAACCATACACAAACACTCTCCTCGAAAAAACTGAAGTGTCCTGATTTTTCACACTTGCTATCTGGTCACCTGAAGCCCAAGCAGCTGAGACTTGGAATGCTGGAGTGGAGGTCGCTGGCCTAGTGTTGCAGCCTGTGAGAAACCTGAGGTTTGTAGCTCTGGATGGTGGGTGCCTGGCATTGGGTCTAGGCCAGCTACAGCCCGGCTGCTCAACAATGGGAGAGGGGCCTGGTGGGAACAGCAGGGGATGCAGGAAGGCTGGGGCAGGGTAGCCAGACCAGGGGGGTCTGGTATTCCATGTCTCCCCGTGGCACCTGACCAGCATGAGTCTGGGTCTCCCTGATGCTCTGGGTCTCCTTGTGGCACTAGGGCTAGGTGAGAGGCTTGCTGCTCTGGGTCTCCCCGTGGCATCTGGCCAGGATGAGTGCTGGCTGGGAGAGGGGCCCTGGTGCTCCAGGTATCCCTGTGGCATCTGGCCAGGATGAGTACTGGCTGGGAGAGGGGCCCTGGTGCTCCAGGTATCCCTGTGGCACCAGGGCTAAGGGAAGGGCCTGGTGCTCTGAGTCTCCCTCTGGCACCCAGGCAAGGTGCACTTTGTGGGCGGCAGCACAGCTCCTCCCTGCCCTGCACAGAACCAGTCCTTCTGCTTCCCAGGCTGGGCAGAGATGCCAGGCTGGGACAGGTACGATGCTCAGGCCTGGGCTGAGCAGCTCTTGCCATGGGGTGCAGACAGCAGCACTTCCGCTTCCTCTGGCTGTTGTGATGCTGCTGCCCCTCCCCACCCCCCACTGAGCCATTTCCTCCCTCTGCACCTGGCCCTGTGCTCAGTCAGTTTCTGATGTAAATAAAAGGTCCCCAGGTTCCTGTGGCTGCAGGAGGCAGGGGGCAGTCCCGGGGGCCTTTTCCCCTAATGCCAGAGCTCCTGGGGGCCAGACTGGAGTGCAAGGAGGGGCAGGGCTGGCCACAGCCCAGAGGCTGCCCTGAGCACAAGGGCTGCTCACTGGATACCAGCCCCCCGAAAAACCTGTGGCCCCACACGTGAGCCATACCAGCCAATGGGGGAAGGGACACAACACCCCTACTTGGGCCACCCGGCCACCACCACGCACCAGGGTTCTGGAGCCCAGACACCTTACATGCCCCCAGATCCCACGTGGTTCTGCCCACATGGGCCCAGTGTCTGACCGTGCTGGTGGGCAGGGGCGGCTCTAGACATTTCGCCATCCCAAGCACGGCGGCATGCCGCGGGGGGTAGTCTGCTGGTTGCTGGTCCCGCGGCTCCAGTGGACCTCCCGCAGGTCTACTGCCTAAGGCACCCAGCCTGCCACCCTCCCGGCCACCGGCAGAGCACCCCCCGCGGCATGCCGCTCCAAGCATGCACTTGGCGTGCTGGGGCCTGGAGCCACCCCTGCTGGTGGGGGGGGGGGTGGCTGTGAGGACCAGATCCCCTTGTGCCTGGCCTGGAGTTCCTGGGGGAGGCAGGAAGCAGCGCCCCCTCAAGTGCTGCTAACAAATGTGCAGGTGGTGGTGGGTTTTTGTGAGCAGGGGGGCAAATGGGGCTGGGTTTCCCCGGCAGCACTGCAGGCAGGGGGCTGACAGCTTTCCCTGACGACTGCCCATCCGAATCTTTTCCTTCCCCTTCCCTCCCCCGTGGCCCCTTCTCCTCTCCCCCAGCTTCCTCATATCCCGTTTCCCCTTCTCTCCTCCGATCTGCCCCTGTCCCCTGCTCCCTCCAACCCTCCTCAGTCCTCTGCTCCCTCCAGTTCCCTCCTCTCTCCCCCTCCAGTTCCATCCTCCCGCTGGTCTCCTGCTCCCCGCATCTCCCCATGTCTCCTCCTCCCTCCAGTCCCCTCCTCCCCACGGGACCCCTGGTCTCCCCCATCCCTCACCGTCCCAGGCGCCCTGCTTCCCCCTCCGGCCACCCGTGCCGAGCGGCTCTCACCCAGCAGCAGCAGCAGCAGCAGCCCGCGCTGCCGAAGAGGTACCTTAGCTCCCTGCTACAGTCGCTCGCTCGCTCTCCGGCTGGTCCGTTCCGGCAGCGCTGAGCTGTGGCGAGGCGCATGTGATCAGGCAGCAGATGCTAATCTCGCCCTCACCTCCGCCTGTGGCTGAGCTGCCCGATGGCATCTCCGCTCCCAGCAGCGAGGGGGTGGGATAGGGGCAGAGGGGATGGGATGAAGCAGCAGGAGGGAGGGTGGGAGGGGGCATTGGGGTTGGGCGATGGGATGGGGCAGCAGGAGAGGTGGTAGGAGGGGGCGTTGGGGATGGGGTGAGGACATGGTTCTGGCTGAGCCCAAGCCCATCAGGCCCGGCAGTCTCAGGCACATGGACCAGGCTGGGACTATGCCAAGCTACACCCATGCCCCATGGCAGGCTCGGCAGAGCCCACAACCCCAATGCCCCTTTCTTCCTCTGAAGGCCTTGAACAGCCATGAAGCAGTTAACAATGGACATCGTCGTTAGGTTTCAGAGTTAACAGGATCAGGTCTTTCTAAGCTTCTATACAGGGCTGTGCAGACGCCAGGAAAGTGAAGCATGGGTCACACACCACACTGGCAAGGGATCTTTGCAGCTAGAAGGACCCAGACTAGGTTATTTTAAATGGAAGTTGAGATCCTTCAGCACAAGATGCAGCCGCCGGGGAATTGGCACCAGAGGGACTTTGCAAACCATCAGCTCTTCAGTGCACTATTGGCCCAGACAGCCTGGTATTGCTGGGGCAGCTGGCCCATTTGCACCACCTCTGAGAACTTGCTGCTGTCCTCTGCCAGTGACACTGGTATGGCTGGTGCTGGCACAGGCAATCTGTCAGCATTTCCAGTGGCTCGGTTGGTGCTGGCACGGTCAGTCTGTCAGCATTTCCAGTGGCACAGATGGTGCTGGCAGGGCCAGTCCATTGGCATTCCCACTGGCATGGCTGGTACTGGCATGGTCAGTCCGTTGGTATCCCATTGGCACGGCTGGTGCTGGAATAGCCTTTCTGTCCACAGCATCACCGGAACTGCTGATATGTCAGAGAGCAGGAGACTGGGATG
Source organism: Chelonoidis abingdonii (assembly GCF_003597395.2). Taxonomy (NCBI): domain Eukaryota; kingdom Metazoa; phylum Chordata; order Testudines; family Testudinidae; genus Chelonoidis; species Chelonoidis abingdonii. Next base: position 17,644,663 of record NC_133794.1, on the reverse strand, counting down.
TGGAGTGTGGCAGCCCAGTGGGGCACGGTGGCAGGGACTGTATTTGGCCAGAGACTGCTTTTCATTGAGCGCCTGATAGCGGCAGCACAGCGCCCCCTGGTGAGTTCCCAGGGAACTCAAACTTGCCTCCTGGAATGGCAGCAGCACCTGGACCCAGGACTCCCCCTGCTTGGCACCACACCCCGACACAAGATGTATTTAGTCCAAAGGTCCCCGAGTGGTATATAGGGTGCTGGGTTGGACTGGGGCACTGGCTCGCCTGGGGCACTTGCTAGCCTGGAGTGTCAACTCCTCCATTTTCCCAGCTGCTGAGTTGCACTGGAAGAAGCTAAAGCACTGAGCTCCTATGGGGTTTGGGTATGGTGTAGCAAAGAGCAGGGGTGTGGAACTGGGGAGCAGGGTCAGTGGCTGGGTTAGGATTCAATGGACGTGGATGTCATGGGCTATTTTCCGACCATTTCCGTGGAAAGCAGATGCAGTCTGTGAAACGCCCCATTCTTGTGAGGTTTTTGCCATCTCAGATGAATCTGCAGAAGGATCCTTCCAGTGTGACTCAGAACCAAAGCCTGGATCAGCCTCCCTCTCCCTAGAATCCCAAGGGCTGAGGCTCTGGGTTTGGCTCATTGTGGGCTCTCATGGGGGCTGGGGCCTGAGTTGGGCTGCCTCACCCTGACTGAGCACATCCAGACACTGACAACATGAATGCCAGGAACCTACTGAGGGCATTGACATCCTGGAGGGATGCCCTGGAGGGAGCGGTGCTGTGCCAGCAGGAGTTCATTTCTATAAAGGAGAGGGAGGTGATCCCTGCCCTGGGGCTGATGCTAGGGGCAGCTGCCTGCCTCAAAGCCAGCCAATCCTGTGGCTGGTAAATTGCAACAAGAGCTTTATTGCTGGAGACTCAAGTCATTGGCCTATCCATGGGGCAGGGAGAATACAAGCTGGGACCCAGGTAGCCCCTCAGTGCCAACTGGCTGAGGGCACACCATGGCATAACTCCCACGCATTGCCCCAACACACTGTTAGCATCTGAAAGGTGCCATGTGAGGAGTCATATGCAAACTGGAAACATGCTGACATTAATGTCATTGTGTGATATGTGTACGGGCCGTGTACGAAGAAATACAGATGGTACTGAAAATATGTTCTGAAAACTGTGTTTGGCAAGCAGCCCAGCCTGTTCTAGCCAAAGGAAGGGTGCTTCACCCCTTGGCTTGGGCTTCAGTGTAGACTGAGCAGGGGAAGGCCAGAAACAATGGAAATACATTTACATATAAGGTAAAAAAGCCATCACCCTAGCCAGTTGGGGAGCTGTACACTTAACAGTCATGAGGGGGCAGAGGCTGCATCCCGGGAAGCCTTCCTGGCTCTTGGAACAGAGACAACAGCCTTTGGGAAATAGAAGCAGGAACAGAAAGTCATTTGGGCATCCAGGACTTGGAGGCCATGAAAGGCCAGAGCTCTTGAAATTTGAGACAGGTGGATCCGTCAGCCGAGGGGCTGACATCTCTGGGAACTGACTTGAGATGAGAAAGCTGCTTAGACAGAGCATAACTTGCTGAAGTTAAGTTTTAGGCACTAGACAGCATGTTTGGTTTGTAACCTTTCCTGTCACTTTCACTCTGATTTGAAATCACTTAAGCTTCTGTTCTTTGGTCATAAATTAATTCCTGTTTTATTACAAACAATCTCAGTGCTGTGCATTAAAGCGAAGTGTGAGTCTTCAGCTAACCTGACAGGCTGGCGTGGGCTCTGTGGAGGTAGTGAACGTAACAACTTCTGTGAGTGTCACAGTGAGAGGCACTGCACACTGCAGAGAGCCATCTCTGGGGAACACGGGAGCTGGGGCTCAATGACTGGTACCTGCAAGGCAAGGCTTGGACTGGCAGAGTCCTGGAGAGTTTGCTGGCAAGGCCGATGGGCTGGTATGACCCACAGCTTAGCAGCGTGGTAACACAGTGGCTTGCAGCTATGGGTGACCTGAGCAAGCTGTCACACAAGCACACATACGTACACATGCATGCACACTTACAACACACTGAAAATGTGTGTGCACAGGTACACACACTGCACACTGAAAACACAAGCACACCCACACGTTGCACACCCACTGCTTCTTGCCAGAGGAGAGCCCCCTCTTGTTCTCTTTGTGATGTGCCAACTCCCCAACCTTCCTGTCCTGGGGGGCCATAGTGCCACAAACACGGGAAATACATTTATATATAAGGAGGGAAAGCCATCAACCCGGCCTGTCAGGGAGATGAGCACTTAATGATCCTGATGGGGAATGGCACACGTCATCCCAGCCAGTGACTTGGCATCAGATTGTCATGGTTCCTGGTGCCTGCTGAGCTGGGGTCACATTCAAGCCAGTGACCCAGAGACTATCGAGTCCCCTGTCTGAGGGATTGCAATCCTGAAGGGCTGGGGCCAAGAGTCTGAACCAGGAATTCTGGGTTCAGTTCATTATTTAATCCACTCTGCCCGGATGGGTGACCATAGGCAAGTCACATCCCCTCTGTCCCTCAGTTTCCCCGCCTCAGTCACAATGGGGATGGAAGGGTAATGAGGGGGCCCTAGAGGAGCACTTTGCTCTGCTTAGCTGGGTGATGGCATTGGGACTCTCAAATGGAAGCCAGGCTGCAGTGACACTGAATCATGTTCCCATGACCAGCTTTATTGGAGGGGGATTTCCAGTACAGGAGCAGAGCAGCACATTGTAACTACTGGGGCTAGCGAAGCCCCCCTGGCCTCTGTTGAGCCACCCTCCTGGGAACAGGATGCTGCAGCCTGCTCCCTGGGCAGTCTGAAAGCATGGTCCTGGTGGGGTGTGTCCTGAACTGGGTCATTACCTGGATCGTGACCCATGTCCGGGAGTTCTCACTGCAAAAGCAAAGAAAGAAAACATGGGTTTGATCCCAGTGTGTCCAGGAAATGCCCGATTCCTTCTAGCCTCCCACACTCCAACACACTGAGCTCCAGAGAGCCTGTCCAGGGCATGAGCAAGGCCAAAAGAGCCAGCTCCCTGGAACTGCCCAGGGCAGCCGGAGCATGCCATTTCACCATCCCCAGGGGCAGGTGGCGATGAGCAAATCTCAGCTTCCAGTTAGAAAGCCCTGGGGGTTGGAGAGAAAAGTTGGAAACTTTGACTCCAAACAGCTCAGGAACCATAAGGCGAGGAGCCAGAACCCAGCAGTGATCAGCTGGAGACATCTCATGCTGTCTGAGCCAGTCTCATAACTTTGGGGGCTGGACTCCCCTGTAGACTGCAGGGGAGCAATCCCTGATGGGAACCCTTGCTGCTGGGGTGGAGGGAGGACAAGACGGGTCACTGGCTTGGAAGCCTTCAAAACATCTTCACACTCCCACAGCCCCATTAGCAGAGTGCCCCCTCGTGGAGATAGAGTGCTGGGGAGCATGCCGGAGAGGTCTCACCTTGAAGCCCTGCCATGTTTGGATCTCCCGGTAGAGTAAGTTCCCCGGGCATGCAGTATGCACCATCTGCCGGTGCCCATGCACTGTGTAGTTGGCCCGGATCTTGGCGCCCTTCACCGCACACGGCAGGAAATTGTCACGCACCAGTGTGAGGGCAAATGCTTCCGGCAGCGTATCCATGTAGTCTCCAATGAAACTCACGCCATACCCTTTACTATTGTAGCCACGGGTGTGAGCGCCAACCCAGTGCCAACCCCGGCCCTGGTACATGTACCCATCTGATCCGACCACGAAGCTGCAGCAGGGCAAGAGCAGACAGAAGCTGAGAAGGAGACAGATCCTGTTTCCCTTGCAGTTTGGATCTGGGCTTTCAGCCCACTAGAGAGACGTGGGTTGGCTGCCAAACAGGGGTGCCAGTCCAATCCAGGGAGGGTGGATGGGGTTCCCCATGCCCTCCTGGGTGTCCACAGGGATAGAGAAAGGAAGCTTTAATTTGCAGCCAGGCCTTTATTGGGGTTTGCATGGATTCATTTTACCAAGCTGTGCTTCCTCCTGGCCTTTTTTCAAGTGGCACTGGCCTGCTGCCCTGCAAATGTCACCTACATCACTCCCTTCAGCAGGGCTCTCCCAGCACTTGGAACTGAATGGCTCTCTGGGGTGGTGCCCATGAGAGCAGAGCAGGTCTGGCTGTCTGCATGAGCTTGGGAGTCCCTGGGGACAAAGCCTTGTACCAGGCATGTCCCTGCCCTTGGGGATTCAGGTTTCATAGCATTTAAGACATAGGGGACCTGTATAAGCCAGGCCAGAGAATTTCACCACTTACTCCCGCCTGAAGCCCAGTAACTTGTGTTTGGCTAAAGCATCTGCCAGCCAGGCCCCCAGCCTGGCTTCAGAGCTATCAAGAGCTGGAGAATCCATCAATTTCCCTGGAAGTTTGTGCCAGTGGTTCATCTCCCTCCCTGGTAAACACTTGTGCCTGATTTCTAGTTTGAATTTATCTGGCTTTAACTTCCAGCCACTGTGTCTCATTGTGCCATTCTCTGCTACAGCCCAGCAGTACCCAGTGTTCTCTGCAAGTGGCTCAGCAAGTCACTGCTCTATCTTTGCGATAAACTAAAATGATTGAGCTCTTCAAGTGTCTCGCTGTCAGGCACATTCTCCAGCCCACACGTCATTTCTGTGGCTCTTTCCTGCACCTTCTCCAATTTTCCCACATCCTTTTAAAACCGTGGACACCTGAAGGAGGCACTGTATGCCAGTGTTGGTCCCCCCAATGCCGTAGACAGAGGGAAAATCACCCTCCGCACCTGCTCTCAGCTCCCCTGTTTACACATCCAAGGGTCGCATCCACACCATTTTTTGTGCCACAGCATTCCACTGGAGAGCTCATGTTGAGTTGTTTGTCCCCCTATGACCCCAAAATGCTTTTTGGCCCCTGCTTTCCAGGATATAGGCCCCCACACTCTAGGTGTGACCTTGGTACTAGACTGGAGATCTTTGCATGCAACTGTATTACAATGCATTTTTTTGAATGGACCCAGGTTTCCAAGCAAACCTGATCGTTTTGTATGACGGCTCTGTCTTCATCATCATTTCCCACCCTGCTAATCTTTTATCAGCAGCGATTTTTTATTTACTTCCGGATCATTGATAAAAGCATTGAATAGCGCCAGGCCCAGAACCAATCCCTGTGAAGCATCCCTCGAAACATTTCCATTTAATGATGGTTCCCCATTGACAACTAGTTCTTGAGTGCTGTCATTTAGCCAGTGCCTTATCTATTTAATATATGCTCTATTGACAGTGTATAGTGCTGATTTTGTAAGCAGAATGCCATATGGTACTAAGCAAAATGCCTTTCAAAAATCTATTACATCCACATGGGTACCTTTGTCAACTGAACTTGTAATATTCTCAAAGGATGAAATCCGGTTTGTTTGACAAGACCTATTTTCAATACAATCGTGTTGACTGTTGGATATAGATATTCAGGCCTGTTTGCAAAGGCCTATACTTTAAGAATTTAGGTGTATTCTTATCACTTAGCTAGTTATAGAGATATAAAAGAAAGAATCAAAATCACTGTCTGTCTGTGTAATGGCCTTCTCTTACTGTGACAGTCTGAGGCCTGGTTCTTCAGCTAAGCAGAAGAGACCAACCATAAGCTGGGAAGTGTATGGTCACATCCTCACATTCCAAACTAGTCACAATGAAATAAGGTGCTATTGGGCTGTTAGGAATACAATCCTGTCCTGATATTCCTATCACCTCCAGAGAAAGGGAAGAGCCTAGAAAATGTAAAAGGAAACTTAGTTTGATAGCATCCTGTCTGGCAAGAACTCACTTATCAATAGCTGGAATGTGAAATCCTCATTTCTGTATTGTTCTGTCACTGCAGTCTCCACTTTCCTATTGTTTGTCTGTATAATCTCTGTCTGGTTTTGTGATTGTTTCTGTCTGCTGTATAATTAATTTTGTTGGGTGTAACCCAACTAAGGTGGTGGGATATAATTGGTTAAATAACCATGTTACAACATGTTAGGATTGGTTAGTTAAATTTCAGTAAAATGATTGGTTAAGGAATAGCTAAGCTGAACTCAAGTTTTACTATATAGGCCTGGTCTACACTACGCATTTATACCGATTTTAGCACTGTTAAATCGATTTAACGCTGCACCCATCCATACAATGAGGCCCTTTATATCAATATAAATGGCTCTTTAAACCAGTTTCTGTACTCCTCCCCGACGAGAGGAGTAGCGCTGAAATCGGTATTACCATGTCAGATTAGGATTAGTGTGGCTGGAAATCGACGGTATTGGCCTCCGGGCGGTATCCCACAGTGCACCACTGTGACCGCTCTGGAAAGCAATCTGAACTCGGATGCACTGGCCAGGTAGACAGGAAAAGCCCTGCGAACTTTTGAATTTCATTTCCTGTTTGCCCAGCGTGGAGCTCTGATCAGCACGGGTGGCGATGCAGTCCCAAATCCAAAAAGAGCTCCAGCATGGACCATACAGGAGTTACTGGATCTGATCGCTGTATGTAGAGACAAATCTGTTCTATCAGAGCTCCGTTACAGAAGACGAAATGCCAAAGCATTTGAAAAAAATCTCCAGGCTATGATACAGAGTCCACAGCACAGTGCTGCATGACAAGCATAATGGAAAGCCAAAGAATCAAATGGACGCTCATGGAGGAAGAGAGGGGGTACAGAGGACTCCAGCTATCCCACAGTCCCCGCAGTCTCTGAAAAGCATTTGCATTCTTGGCTGAGCTCCCAATGCCTGTAGGGTCAAACACATTGTCCAGAGTGGTTCAGGGTATAGCTCGTCAATTTACGCCCCCTCCCTGCCCCCGTGAAAGAAAAGGGAAAAAAATCGTTTCTTGACTTTTTTCAATGTCACCATATGTCTACTGTATGCTGCTGGTAGACATGGTGCTGGGGCACTGAACAGCAGCATCCTCTCCCCTCCCTTCCCTAGTGGCAGATGGTACAGTGCAATAGGAATGGTAGCCATCCTTGTCATCAGCCTGTGAGTGCTCCTAGCTGGCCTCAGGTGAGGTCGGCCGGAGGTGCCCGGGTAAAAATAGGAATGACTCCCGGTTATTCCCGGCAGATGGTACAGAATGGCTGGTAACCGTCCTCATCATAGCAAATGGGGGCTGAGCTCCATCAGTCCCCCGCCTTTCATGTCTAAAGAAAAGATTCTGTACTGCCTGGACTATCATAGCAGGGGGATGCTGGGCTCCTCTCCCCCACACCGTTTAATGTCCTGCCTGGACTATCATAGCTGCTGGAGGCTGCCTCTCCCTCATTTTACATCACTAAAAAGTCAGTGTTTCTTATTCCTAAATTCTTTATTACTTCATTACACAAATGGGGGGACCCTGCAACGGTAGCCAAGAAGGGTTAGGGGAGGAGGGAAGCAACAGGTGGGGATGTTGCAGGGGCACCCCCTAGAATGGCATGCAGCTCATCATTTCTGTGGGATATGACACAGAGAGGCTGTGCTCTCTGGTACACTGATTCTCTAGTACACTTGCCCCATATTCTAGGCAGGACTGACTCTATTTTTAGATACAACATAAAGGAGGGAATGACCCAGGGGGTCATTCCCATTTTTGTCTTTGCGCCCCCGGCTGACCTCAGCAAAAGTCAGCCAGATGCACCCATGACAGCAGCAGACGGTACAGAATGACTGATAACCATCATCTCATTGCCAATTTACAATGGCACAGCAGATGGTACAGAACAACTGGTAACCATCTCTGCTACCTTACAAAGGCAAATGAATACTGCTGTGTAGTGCCGCAGTACCGCCTCTGTCAGTGGCATCCAGTACTCGTATGGTGACAGTGACAAAAGGCAAAACGGGCTCCATGATTGCCATGCTATGGAGTCTGCCAGTACAATCCAGGGAAAAAGGGCGCGAAATGATTGTCTGCCGTTGCTTTCAAGGAGGAAGGAATGAGTGACGACATTTACCCAGAATCACCCGCAACACTGTTTTTGCACCTTCATGCATTGGGATCTCAACCCAGTATTCTAATGTGCGGGGGTGACTGTGGGAACTATGGGATAGCTATGGCATATCTACCCACAGTGCAACGCTCCAGAAATCGACACTAGCCTCGGTACATGGACGCACACCACCGAATTATTGTGCTTTGTGTGGCCTCGTGCACTCGACTTTATACAATCTGTTTTACAAAACCGGTTTATGTAAAATCGCAATAATCCTGTAGTGTAGACGTACCCATAGTCTGCAATTAATCAGGAAGTAAGGGGGGGGATGGGAATAGGGACTGGGGATGGGGGTAGGGAAATTGGGATCATGTTTTGCTAAAGGGGGAAATGGGAACAGGGGATGGGAACAGGATCAGGGGATGAGAACAGAAACAGGGACACAGGCAAGACTCTGTGGTGTCAGAGCTGGGAAGGGGGACACTAAGGAAGGAAACTGGAATCAGGCTTGCTGGAAGTTCACCCCAATAAACATTGAATTGTTTGCGCCTTTGGACTTCGGGTATTGTTGCTCTCTGTTCATGCCAGAAGGACCAGGGAAGTGAGAAGGTGAAGGAATAAGCCCCCTAACATTGACTGACATTAATTATATTCCTATTGTTTAATTCTTTATCAAATAAATCCTGTATCAGGTTTTTCCTTAGTTTGCCTGAGGATGATGTCGGGCTAATAGGCCCACAGTTACCCAGATCACACTGCTTACTCTTTGTGAATATTGGCACAACATTAGCACTCTTCCAGTCTTCTGGAATTTCCTCAGTATCCCATAATTTATTAAAAATGAACATCTTTGGGCTGGAGATCTCAGCCAACTCTTTTAGGATTCTTGGGTGCAAATTATCAGGGTTTACTAATTTAAAATGTTTACCCTAGTAGCTGTTGCCTAAAATCCTTCTTCATCATCCCCATGTGATTCAAGATCATCCTGTTTCTTTCCAAATACAGACAGAAATATTTATTTAATACTTCTGCCTTATGTGCATTATTATGAACAATTTTACCATCTTCGTCTAGTGATGGGCCTATGTTACCGTTGGGAATATTTTTTTATTTCTAATAGACTTTAAAAACTCCTTATTGTCTTTAGCCCTGCCAGCCATGTATTTTTCTCTGGTGTCTTTAGCTTCCTCATCAATTTCCTACTTTTCACCATTTCTAATTTATATCGATTGCCATCCATTTCTTTTTTTTCTGTTTTTTATATATTGCTTTTTTATTTCTAATTTTGCTAGGATGGGCTTTTAGCCACAATCACCCTCTTCCTGAATCGTGCAGTCATGGTGTTTTGGACACCTAATAAATGCTTCTTAAAGAACTCCCAATTTTCATTCACAATTTTTTTTCTGTCCAAATGTTTCCTCTCCATCAGTTTGGCTCATCCTCTCCCTCAGCTTGGGGAAGCTACTCCTGTTGAATCATCAAGACTGTATATTGCAATGTGGCGGGGGGCAGCTGCTGAGGTCAGAATCCTGCCTCAGGGCCTGTCCTGTACTCTCATGTGGGGGGCTGTGTTTGAGCCATAGGAGGCTAGTGACCTTTGTGGAGCAGAGGGTGGCTCTAAGATGGGGATGGGCATCCAGACTAGGGGGAAGGATGCTCAGAACCAGGGAGGGAATGGGAAGAGGGAAGTGAGTTGGGGAGGTATGGCACCCACTGCTCTTGTCAGGGTGGAATGAAAGCGGCTCACCTATGTATCATAGCCCCTATTCCTCCAGCAGGCATAGGAGAATTGCTTTTATGTCAAGGAGTCACAGCCCGCACTGAGGCCCCCAGTGATCGGTGTACACTGTAGCCAGGACTGTGAAGGCTCAAGCTGGCCAAGGATCTCCTGCAGGGCTTGGTGGTAGGCCTGAAGCAGAGCCAGGACACAGCAGACACTGCACATCATCAGTGCTATGTTTCAGGGATGCAAGGCTCCAGGTGGCAAGGGCCTCCCCCTAGGCTTTCTCATGGGCTGCCCAGTCCCAAACCATCTGATGGGCATTAGCCGAGCCCAGTGCATTCTGGGAAGGCTATGCCCCTGCTCACCTGTAGCCTATGTCGTCCCAGCCACGGTCGTCCTGGTGGAAGCGCTGCATGGCCCTCATGTCAGCAGCGCACTCGGGGAAAGTCCGGCAGGGCTGGCTGGGTGAGCTGGTGTGGTGGATGTACACAAAGCTCAGGGGCAGCTTGAGCTGCGTAGGAGTCCCCTTGTAGGGTCTGGCCTCCCACATGCAGCGAGGGATGACGGCTGGGCATTCTGGAGGCAAACGCACAGGGTGAGACACACGCCCCCTGAACCCAAGCCCCTCATGCTGCCAGAGAAGTTGCCTGGCATTGCAGTCTATTTGCCAGAGCGAGAGGAATAGCTGAGTGCTGGGAGCTCTGGTTCTGACCACAGTTCCCTCTGTATCCCACAAGACCACACCCCCACGTGCCTCAGTTTCCCTCATGATACAGTTGTGTAATGCTGCCCCCTACCATCTCCAGGACACTGGGGAGCCAAGGTAGGAAACACGCTGCCAGGAGGGGAGGCCTAGCCAGGCTGCTTCTAAACAAGAAACAAGCAGTTTCTAAATGAGAAATGTTCAATCCCTTCCAGACATTTGGGGGTTTTTCTTCCACATGTTTTCAACAAAATGCTTTAAAAAAAAGTTTATTGGAGGGTTCCCCTCTCCCTTCAGGAGAAGGGAACAATGGAGGGAACTCACTCCCAAAGGGGTCTGTTTCAAATGAGAGAGGGGCCCAAACACAGAACTGGACCTGAACCTCACCGTCTCACAGCAACGGGCAGAACCGGACCCGAGCCCCAGAGCCACATCGTAACCTGCAACAGGCAGAACCGGACCCGAGGCCCAGAGATGCACTGTGACCTGCAACAGGCAGAACCGGACCCGAGGCCCAGAGCCGCACCGTGACCTGCAATGGGCAGAACCGGACTTGAGCTTCAGATCCACACCGTGACCTGCAACAGGCAGAACTGGACCCGAGCCTCAGAGCCACACCGTGACCTGCAACAGGCAGAATCGGACCCGAGGCCCAGAGATGCACCGTGACCTGCAATGGGCAGAAGCAGACCCAAGCCCCAGAGCCACACGGTCTCCCTGCAATGGGCGGAACTGGACCCGAGCCTCAGAGCCACACCTTGACCTGCAACAGGCAGAACCAGACCTGAGGCCCAGAGCCACACCGTGACCTGCAACAGGCAGAACCAGACCCGAGGCCCAGAGCCGCACTGTGACCTCCAATGGGCAGAACCAGACCCGAGCCTCAGAGCCACATTGTGACCTGCAATGAGCAGAACCGGACCCGAGCCTCAGAGCCACAGCGTGACCTGCAATGAGCAGAACCAGACCCAAGCCCCAGAGCCATATGGTCTCCCTGCAATGGGCGGAACTGGACCCGAGCCTCAGAGCCACAGCGTGACCTGCAATGGGCAGAACCGGACCCAAGCCCCAGAGCCGCACCGTCTCCCTGCAATGGACAGAACCGGACCCGAGCCCCAGAGCCGCACCATCTCCTTGCAATGGGCAGAACCAGACCCGAGGCCCCAGAGCCGCACCGTGACCTGCAAGGGGCAGAACTGGACCTGAGGCCCCAGAGCCGCACCGTGACCTGCAAGAGGCAAACCAGATCTGAGGCCCCAGAGCTGCACCGTGACCTGCAATGGGCAGAACCGGACCCGAGGCTCCAGAGCCGCACCGTCTTCTGCAGTGGCCAGAACCAGACCCAAGGCCCAGAGACACATCATGACCTGCAATGGGAAGAACCGGACCCGAGGCCCAGAGCCATACTGTGACCTACAATGGGCAGAATTGGACCCAAGGCCCAGAGCCACACCATGACCTGCAAGGGGCAGAACCAGACCCAAGGCCCCAGAGCTGCACCGTGACCTGCAATGGGCAGAACCGGACCCGAGGGCCAGAGCCACACCGTGACCTGCAAGGGGCAAACCGGACCCGAGGGCCAGAGCCACACCGTGACCTGCAAGGGGCAAACCGGACCCGAGGGCCAGAGCCACACCGTGACCTGCAAGGGGCAAACCGGACCCGAGGGCCAGAGCCACACCGTGACCTGCAAGGGGCAAACTGGACCCGAGGCCCAGAGCCGCACCGTGACCTGCAATGGGCAGAACCGGACCTGAGGCCCAGAGCCGCACTGTGACCTGCAAGGGGCAGAACCAGACCCAAGGCCCCAGAGCTGCACCGTGACCTGCAATGGGCAGAACCGGACCCGAGGCCCAGAGCCGCACCGTGACCTGCAAGGGGCAAACCGGATCCGAGGGCCAGAGCCACACCGTGACCTGCAAGGGGCAAACCGGACCCGAGGGCCAGAGCCACACCGTAACCTGCAAGGGGCAAACTGGACCCAAGGCCCAGAGCCGCACCGTGACCTGCAATGGGCAGAACCGGACCCGAGGCCCCAGAGCCGCACCATCTCCTGCAATGGGCAGTCCCCAAAGTGTGGATCTGGGGTTCTAGAGTTCAGATCTGAATGGGACTCCCCACAGCCCGGGAGCTGGGATTCAGCAGGTGGCGCTGTAAGCCCCATGTGGGCCAGGGGGTGGCATTTGGTCCGGGCTCGTCTCTAGAACCATGTAGTCCTGTTAGTGTAGCATCGCCCTGGCTGGTGAGGGGAGAGAAATAAGCACCTACCCAGGTAGGCCTCCGTGAACTCCTGCACCGCCCGGCTCGCAGCAGCCAGCAGCTCCTCGTCCCCAACCCCGCTAAGCAGTGGCGCCATCCGAGGCAGCGCTCGGAGCAGCTGGAGGGAACGCACCACCTGCTCCTCCAGCTGGCCGGCCTCGGTGAGCTGCACAAAGTTCTGGCGCCTGAAGTTGCTTCTGGCCTGGCTATCCCCGGCCAGGCCGTCGCCAGCATAGTACTCTCTCAGCAGGGTGCTCAGCGGGGCTGCAGGCACAGCTTGTCCTGCCAGGTGTGCCCCCAGGATCACCCCATCCAGCGCTCCATTGATGAAGGCATCAGTGAGGTGTGACGGGTGGCCCAGGAGGGTGAAGTTCTGGGGGTCGGACACGCTGTCCCAGCAGCCATTCGGCCCCATGGGCACCTGGCTCTCGTTGGCCTGCGCCAGGAGAAAGGCCACGCCCAGGGCCTTGGCAATGGTCACTGCGTAGAGGGTGTCTATAGTCAGGGGCAGCTCCGGATGTGTCTGGTTCAAGGGCTCAGTTGTAACTAGCAAACGCTCTAAAGCCTCAGGGGGCAGTGGCATCTCCTGCCTCCCCTTCAGCCCTGCTTCAATCCCAGCCACCAAGGGGCTTACAGCCACTGTGGTGCCATCAGGGAGCAACACCACCCCCTGCTCAGTCGAGGAGGCCTGGACTTCATGCTTCATGAGGCGCATGAGGAAGGATCTCTGCTCCTGGCTCAGGAAAGGCAGGTCCGGGGGCACGGCCGGTGCCTCCCCCAGCAGGAGCTGGTAGAACTCGCTGTCACAGCAGCCCAGGCCCCGGGCGAGCTCTGTCACGGTCAGGTTGAGGTGTCTGTCCAGGTGGTGAGATTCCAGCACTTCTACGACTTGGATCACGGAGTTCATGTGAAACGGGAGGGAGCCTGGGAGGGGAGGAGCAGGAGAGGCTGTCAGATCCCTGCCTGGCTGCCTGGCCCCTGCACTGCTCACTGGGCTAAGCAACAGGCAGTCCAAGTCAGGAAGTTTTGCACTCCCAGGGATGGGTGCTATTAGGGAAAACAGGCTAGTCTGAGAGCTCAGTCGTGCTCTGGGCCACCTGGGCTGAGGGACTGGAACAGCACAGAACTGTTGCTGTTGTGGCAGTTTACTGAGGGCTTGTCCACATGGTGCTGCGGTCCGGACTGAGGGGTGTGAAGTGCTCTAATGTGTTGTGCTCAAACTGCCACATGTGACCTATTGGCATGCTGTAAAGGGAAAGCTCATGCTGATCTAGACCTGTTTAAACAGGGCTACATTAATGTGCACTCGATAACCTTTTGTTCATGCCAGCAGCGTCTACATGGGGCACTGAGAGCAGTACACAGCAGAGTACTCTGCAGGTTATATCCCTGGAGTCCAGACTGCAGCATCATGAAAATAAGCCCTGGGTGTACTGGGGGTTCAAGCTGATAACGCGCTGTGCGGCCTAACAGCCCCTACAAACCATCAGACATCCCACTGGCAGAGACTGTGGGAATCCTACCAAACCATCTCTCCCCCAGGCTGCTGGTGGCTGCAGCCAGGGCATCTCCACGTTTCGAGATGGAATTCAAAAGCAATTGAAACTGTTCCTGACTGAGTGGCTGGATTAAGGAAATTAACAGAGCACTGCTAGTTTAGAGACAGTTGAAATGAGGCAACACAGGACTGATCAGCGTGTGGTCTGCAAAATGAAGCAATCCAAACCCGGATATTGACAGGCTGATTTGGCTGTAGGGTGTGCCCAAGAAATTGCTGCATCAATGGAGGTGGCTACTAAAGATGCTACAGAGTTTCAACAGCATCAAGTGATCTGTGCCACAGATACACTGGGGGTCAAGCAGAGAACACAACTCAGAGCTCGCTGGAAAGCTGTTTGCTTTCGCTGTCATAAACTGTCTTGCAATACAAGTGATTGGCTCAAGGACACACTCTGCTGGAATTGCAAGATATTGGGGCACAGACAGAAGATAGGCTGGTCAGGGCAAAACATGTTGCCCCCAGGTGGCAAGAGCAGCATCAGACGATTTCATTCAGCTTGCTGATGGCAATGTGGAGCGCACCAAGGATGCTGGAGTACCTCCCAGGGGCTTAGAAGACAACCTGAAGTGTTACTTGGATTCCTTTGCAGTTGGCAGTAATTTGTAGCATGGAGTGTATTATTGATCGTAATACATTGGTAATTCTTTCTGGCCTACCCTTTCACACTAAAGGAGGAAGAGTATGTCGTTTACAGGAATTGGGAAATGTTCCTTTAATAATTTGGAGCCCTCTAGTGGCATCTCTGTCTTCTGTTGCAGAAGGCAGCCAGACCCCTGCCCAAGGGCTGGGTGTTCGTACATCATTAACACGCATGGCTGTTTGGGATCCCGCTCTGCCAATGTGGGGTCCCTGCATTGCTAATACTGTGTAGAGAGCACAAACACGGTCACTGCCCAGCTCTGAGGCTGGACATTTCGGGTTGTTTTGTAAAATAGTTTGAAGAAACATAACACTTAAGAGAGACGGGACAATGTGAACCCTCCACTCCTGTATGCCTGGCATCCCCTGCTATCGTCCCAGGTGATCCCTGAGATCCCACTCACTGAGAGCAACTGAAGGGAATAAATCCCACCCCAGCCACCCCCACCACATTTCCTCTCTTTCCCAGCTAGCTCCTTTGATCTTTAGGCAGCAGGTTGCAACGAGTCACTTTCATTCTGTGCCCCATACAGTCATTTTCCCCTTGCTGGCTGGTTGGGTATTTGCAGGCAAAACAGGAGGTCTGTTCCTCCAGTCCCAGTGTAGACATACCCTTATTTAGCCTCAGTTTCCATCTCTCAAACTGGGCAATAGCTCTGCCTCATGTTGCGTGAGCGTTCACGTGTTAAAGACGGAGAGGTAATGGGGTCCCCAAGTACCTTAGGTACCTGCAGTACCTCACAAACTAGGTTTAAATGCACTAGATTTCACATTGGTCAGACATCCCCCAGTAAGCATTCCCATGCTTAGGGTCCTAACGAGAGCCTGCTGAGAGCGGAACTTTTACCTAAAAACCCAGCTTCTGCAGTCCTGGGATAGGTCAGAATCTCAGCTGTCATTATAAAAAAGGTGAGTTTCTAGCTCTCCTGCCATCAGAGGTGACCCCAGTGTGACCCCAATGGCTCCAAAACCAGAACACAAAGAATCAGCTCTCAGAATGTATTGTTTCTTCTAAATCTCATGATTTAGGGGGTCAGACTCATGATTTCTGACCATGTGGGGGTGGCTTTGTGATCCCCTGCAGCCTTCCCAGTCCAGACATTGCATCTGGGGGTACATGAGAGCCTAGGAGAGAAATTGACTAGAAGTGGATTAAAAGCAAAGTGAAACTTGCAGAAGCTTGTCCCAGGCCTCGAACCTCCTGGCCCCCAGCCCCTTCACTAATCCTGAAGTGAAAGGACAGATGCAATTTCACTCCCCAGTCACACAAACACTCCCTGGGGTTGGTGGCATTCGTCAGGGCAGCGCTAAGCTAGCATGAAACCGACCCCTCTGGCTCCAGTGCAGGAGCTGAATGAAATGCAGGAGGCAAAGAGCCATCAGGGTGATATTCCTCACCTCTTCCCTGTGACCTGGGCTGGTATCAGAAAGGAAAGCTGTGGTTTTATTCCCATCTCTTTCAGCCTCTCACCTCATCTGAGCTGTTCTAGCAACCACACAGGTCTCCCCACTGCAGAGCAGCTCCAGCTATGCACCTACCTTTGCCAGGCTCCAGCCAGGTGCAGAGACCCAGCAGCACAGCGAGATACCACAGCTTTGTGTGGCCCATCTTCTCCAAGGACAGCGCCAGTCTCCTGGTCTTAGGACGGAGTTAATAGCATGGCTCCCTACAGGGACACAGCAAAAATCAATAGACGGGTTTCAAAGTCTCCGTCCCCAGGGCTGCTGCGCTGGTGAGTGGATGAAGGGCAGTGCTGTGCACTCCCAGACTTTGCCCCTTCACCTTGGAGCTGAGGTTGCCTGTCAGCGCTCAGGGGCTGGTTGGGGAGTGGGTGACACATGGGGCAGGATGGCCCAGCCTCGCCGCTGAGCCCACATGAGAATCTGCAACCCCACAGCCCTCCACAAACACAGAGATCCGCCTACCCCAGAGCATTCCCCTTAGGGATGGCACAGGCTCTAGAACACAGCCAGCCTGCAGTAAAGTCACTGCAGCGCCCCCTCCTGGCTGTCCACAGGCTTGTTCATCCTGTCCAGAGTCCACTGCCCCTGTCTCCCGGCAACCCTCCAGTCCATCCAGGGCCGGTGCAACCATTTAGGCCAACTAGGCAGTTGCCTAGGGTGCCAAGATTTGGGGGTGCCAAAAAGTGGCGCCCCCCCAAATTTTTTTAAATGGTTGCAGCCGCTGCTGCTGGAGGGGCTGAGCTGCCGGCGGCAGCAGCTGCCTGCAAGCTGGCAACCCAAGGTGTCCCCCGGGTCAGTGCGCCGCGCCGCAGCCCTCAGCAGCGGCGCCGCCCGTCGCTCGGGAGCCGCCGCCGTAGCCCAGGGCGCCCTCGGCCCCGGGTAGGAACCGCTGCCGCAGCCCCAGGGCGCCCTCATCGTCCAGGGTCAGGGAAGTCCGCGCCAGCGACCGTCGGCAGCCCAGGGCATCCCCCCGCCGCCGGGGGTCAGAGAGCCGACCGCCGCAGCGCCAGGGCGGCCCCCCCCAGGGTCAGGGAGCCGCTGCCGCAACCCGGCAGCCCAGGGCACCCCCGCCCCCGGGGTCAGCGGCCGCCGTGGACCGTGCAGCCCAGGGTGCCCCCACTTCACCAGGTGTCAGGGACCGCCGCTGCATTCGGGCAGCCAGGGGCAAGCCCTACCGCACCCTCACCGGCGGTCAGGGAGCCAGCCTATGACCCGGAGGCCCAGGGCGCCCCTCCCCCCGCACAGCAGTAGGGAGCCGTCTGTCCGCCGTACCCGGCAGCCAGGGCGCCCCGGGTCAGGAGCGCCGCTGCATGCCCAGGTGGCCCCCCCGGGTCAGGGAGCCGCCGGCCCGTTGTGCGGATCCCGGCATTCATCCCAGATGCATCCCTCTCCACCTCCCCGGGGTCAGGGAGCCGCGAGACCCGCGCGCGGGGCGGCGAAATGTCCCAGCGCCTAGGGCGCCAGAAACCCTAGCGCCGGTCCTGAGTCCATCCCTCCACCCCAGGGGTCCCTGCCCCCTCCTGTCCCTCCATCCCAGCCCTCCGTGCCCCGTCCTGTCTCTCTGCCGCCAGGGAACTCTGTCCCCCGTCCCTCTGCCCCAGTGCTCCCTACCCCCTCCTGTCCTTCCATTCCATCCCTCCCTGCCCCCTCCTGTCCATCTGCCCCAGCACTGCCTGCCCCCTCGGTCCTTCCATCCCAGCTCTCCATGCCCCTTCCTGTCCCTCTGCCCCAGGGCTCCCTGCCCCTTCTGTCATAGAATCATAGAAGAGATCATCTAGTCCAATCCCCTGCTCAAAGCAGGACCAACACCAACTAAATCATCCCAGCCAGGGCTTTGTCAAGCCTGACCTTAAAAACCTTTAAGGATGGAGATTCCACCGAACTCCCTAGTTAACCCATTCCAGTGCTTCACCACCATCCTAGTGAAATAGTGTTTCCTAATATCCAACCTAGACCTCCCTCACTGCAATTTGAGACCTTTGCTCCTTGTTCTGCCATCTGCCACCACTGAGAGCAGCCTAGATCCATCCCCTTTGGAACCCCCCTTCAGGTAGTTGAAGGCTGTTATCAAATTCCCCCTCTCTTCTCTTCTGCAGACTAAACAAGCCCAATTCCCTCAGCATCTCATAGACTTTAAGGTCAGAAGTGACCATTATGATCATCTAGTCTGACCTCCTGCACAATGCAGAAAACAGAATGGCACCCACTCACTCCTGTAACAAACCTCTAATCTATGTCTGAGTTATTGAAGTCCTCAAATGGTGGGTTTGAAGACCTCAAGCTGCAGAGAATCCTCCAGCAAGTGACCCGTGACCCATGCTGCAGAGGAAGGTGAAAAACCTCCATGGCCTCTGCCAGTCTGCCCTGGAGGAAAATTCCTTCCCGATCCCAAACATGGCGATCAGATAAACCCTGAGCATGTGGGCAAGACTCACCAGCCAGCACCCAGGAAAGAATTCTCTGTAGTAACTCAGACCCCAACCCATCTAACATCCCATCACAGACCACTGGGCATACTTACCTGATGATAATCAAAGATCAGTTGCCAAATTAATTGCCAAAATTAGGCTATCCCATCATACCATCCTATGGGTCCGTTAAAAAGCTTAATGCGGTTTTTAGGGATGCATCGCGAGGTTTCCAGAAGATAAGGGGTGTTCGGTCATTTACAAGGCACTGGTGTGAGACCTCATGGATACTGTGTGCAGTTTCTGGTCTCCCTGTTTTAAGAGGATGGTAACCAACTGCATAGGTCAGAGAAGGGCTACGGGATGATCCGAGGAATGAAAACCTGTCTTTTTGAAGGGCCGTCAAAGAGCTTGGCTTGTTTAGCCTTAACCAAAAGAAGGTTGCGGGTGGATATGATTGCTCTTTGTAAAATTCAGAGGAATCATATTAGGGAGAGAGGAATTATTTAAGCTAGTCCAGATGTGCGCACAAGAACAAATGGTTATAAATGGCACTGGAAGTTTGACTTGAATTAGATGAAGGTTTCTAACCATTTAGAGGTAGTAAAATTTGGAAACAGCCTTCCAAGGGAGTAGTGGGGGGCAAAAGACATATCTGGCTTTAAGACTAAGCTTGCATAAGTTTATGGAGA
>NC_133794.1:17614841-17625211 GCF_003597395.2 Chelonoidis abingdonii | reverse complement strand
GAAAGAAAANACAGATTTGTCTCCCCATACAGCGATCAGATCCAGTATCTCCCGTAGGTCCATGCTGCAGCTCTTTTTGGATTTGGGACTGCATCGCCACCCCGTGCTGATTAGAGCTCCACACTGGGCAAACAGGAAATGAAATTCAAAAGTTCGCGGGGCTTTTCCTGTCTACCTGGCCAGTGCATCCGAGTTCAGATTGCTTTCCAGAGCGGTCACAATGGTGCAGGGTGGGATACCGCCCAGAGGCCAATACCATCAATTTGTGGCTACACTAACCCTAATCTGACATGGCAATACTGATTTCAGTGCTACTCCTCTCATCGGGGAGGAGTACAGAAACCGATTTAAAGAGCCCTTCATATCGATATAAAGGGCCTCGTTGTGTGGATGGGTGCAGGGTTAAATCGGTTTAACGCTGCTAAATTCGGGTTAAACGCATAGTGTAGACCAGGCCTAAGTCTCCCCCTGTAAACTCCCCTGTTTACAGCTCTGTTTGCTGGCTCCTGTGTCACTGCAGCTGCCTATGCCACTGCCTGACTGGCTGGCTACCTTTATAGGATCCCCTAAGCAGAGAAGCCTTGCACCCTAAGCAGGGCTCAGCTTCTCTCCTCGCACACTGCCCCTACCAGCCTCCACAGATGCAAACTACATACTCTCCTCATATGTCTTGTGCCCCAGAGTGTCCTTCCGCCCCAGTCCTCCCTGCCCTCTCCTGTCCCTCTGCCCCAGAGCTCCCTGCCCCTTCCTGTCCCCCTGCCCGAGGGCTCCCTGCCCCCTCCTGTCCGACAGCTCCCTGCTTCCTCTGTCTTTCCGCCCCTGCACTCCCTGCCTGCTCCTGTCCCCCTGCCTCAAAGCCTCCTGCTCCCCCCCTCCCTCTGCCATAGCCTGCTCTGTCACCTCCTGTCCCTCTTCCATGGAGCTCCCTGCTCCCTCCCATCTCATCACTTCCTGTTGCTCTGGAGGCCCCAGGCCTGCTGCCTGCACACCGGGAGTAACTCAGAAGGCAGGAGGGAACCATGGGATGCAGTGAGCCCCCACAGGGGACTAGACAGGAGGCCAGAGGGGGCTGTACCCAGCTGACCCTGAGTGTCACCTTAGGGTGGTGACTCTTACTTTCTGCCTACCGAGGAATGGAGGCAAGCCAGAGCAAGATGGGGCATCTTACCTGGGGCTTCAGGGAAATATCTACCCCTGGCCACCAAGTAGCCATGGCAGGGGATTGGGGGCAAGTGCTGTCCAGCCCCAGCCAGGGAGCCCTGGCTCATGAGCTCCAGTCAGAGCAGCTCTGCTTTCAGTTCTGGCAACCCAGTTCAACCCCAGTGTGGCCCACAGAGGACATCGTGGGTGGAGAGGGAGAACCTGGCTGTTCGGGATTTACAAATCTCACGGAGCACAGGCAGATGGGTGAGGAGAGTCCCCTGTGTGCATGCGAGCAGGCTGATCACACCCAGGACACCTGCCTGACCTGCCAGCCATGGAGACAGGCACCCACAGATATGACCAAGAGAGAAACTCAGACCTGCTCTAAACAGGCAAGAACAGAGGGGGGAGAGAAGCAGAAATGGATGTGTGTGTGTGCGTGTGCATGCATGTGTATAGGTGTGTACACATGCATGAATGTGCATGTGTGCCTGTGCATGTGTGTGCATGAGCATGCACAAGTGCCTGTGTGTGGGTGTGCATGTGTGTGGGTGTGTTCATGTGTGTGTGACAGATAGGGACTGCAAGCCCAGGCAGTTGAAGGAGTGATAGACGCAATTCAAGGGTAGAGTTCATGAACAGATCTGATTGAAAGCAAACAGACAAGGGCCAGTTAGGGGCAGCTGGGACTCCTGGAAAGGCTACATACACCAAGAGATGGGGATGCTGCCCCAGCTTGTGCCCTGGATGGCACCTATGAAGCAGATCCCATGCGGGCAGCGGGCACGGCAGGACTGGGCTGCCAATGGCTCTGTCACTCACCAGGTCTCCCTGCATAAGCCTTGGCCATGTGCCCGTCAGTGCACTGCTGCCAGGGTCAGCAGTCAGTGGGCTCGGTTGGGTTTGCTGGGTCCTTGGAGCCAGAGGACACAGCTCACACCTAGCGTAGACATATCTCCATGAAGGGCTGAGCCCCCATGCACTGCAGGGGAGGGACTTGGGCTGTGGGCTCCAGATGGAAAGTGGGCTCTGGGGCTGAGTGGCTCCCTGGGGAGTCAGCCCTGGATCTCGGTGGCTGAGGGGCTCCTGAGGAGACCTCTGGCCTGGTACAAATGGCTCAGCGCTGGCTGCCTGGGGCTGGCAGGGCTCCCCAGCACCTACCCTAGCATGGTGCTGAAATGCCAGATGGGGGTGGAGGGGGAGGAGATTCTAAAGTGACCAGGCCTTTGCTAAGGGGAGGCAGGTGATGCGGATTTCCAGAGTGCAGCCAGGGACACTTACAGTGGAGGGGGGCTGCAGAGATCCTCTAGCCTGCCCCCAGCACAGGCCAGAGAGTTTTCCCCAGACAATTCCAGCTGAGACTAGAGCAGATCTTTGGAAATCAGCCAGGCTGGATTGAAAATTCCTGGTGCTGGGAAGTCCCTGTGGCCCGGCTAGGCTGTGCCAGTGTTAGTAAATTGCATCTTATTTCCAGTCTGGGTCTGTCTAGCTTCCATGCCCAGCCTGTGGCTGCTGTTAGACCCCTCTCAGCAGGACTCAAGGGCCCAGGGATAAATCACTGCTCCCCAGGTTGGTGAGTACAGCACCCTCCAGTGTGGAGGTGCAGTCGAGCCCGCAAACAGCCCTGCCCTGGCCCATCCCTCAGGCTGCCTGTGGAGCTATCCTTGCCAGGCTCCCCTGAACAGCAGAGCTCTGCTCCCTGCCCTGGTGCACTGGTCTGCCCCTGCCACGCCACTAGGACTGGACTTTCCAGGGGTCCCCAGACTGGCCTGACTTCTAAGAACACCTGCAGTTCTCTCACATTCCCAGCTCATGGCACCATGTGGGGAGTGGAGCAGGGGGAGAGCTGAGGGTCTTTGGGGCCCTGACTGAACATTGTCAGCCTGTCCAGCTTGTACCTTGAACTCCAGCTGAATCTCCTGGCCTGGGACAATCACATCATCCTTGTCCTGGGCTCACCCTGATTTCCTGCTCTGAGCACTCAGCTCCCAGTGGTGTCAGGGGCGCAGGCAAGGCGCAACATTTGCCATGGGGGCCTCGGGAGAGGGGGCAGGCAGCAGACCCTACCCAGGAGAAACCCTGCCCTGCTCTGTCCCCCTCCACCTTCACCCCAGTGACTCTTTGCTGTGCTGGAAGGCCATGCTGAGCATTCTGTGGGCTCGGTGGGTGCTTTCTCATTCACCACGCACCAGGTTCTGTGTGCTGGTATGGCAGCTTCTGGAGGGAAATGAACAGGGCCAGACTGTGCCACTGGAGCCTTAGCACAGCAGGGGCAGAAGTGGGAGGGAGGAAAACAGGATACGGATGAGAGAGCTGGGGGCTGCGGGTCAGGAGTGAGGGGTGCCAGCAGAGAGGTGACTAGGGTGCTCATGGCTGGGATAGCAGGGGCTGCGGGTCAGGCTTGAGAGCTGGGGGGCAGGGCTGGGATAGCAAGGGCTGTGGGTGGGATTGAGGGGCACCAGCAGAGGGGTGCCTGGGATGCTCAGGGCTGGGATAGCAGGGGTTCCAGGTCAGGGCAGGCAGTTGTGTGCAGAGTGTTCAGAGCTGCTCTGTGTCTGCCCTTTCTCTCTACCGTCCCTGCTCCCAGAATGCACCAGGCTCTGGACTGAACTCTTCCCCTGTGGGCTGAGCCGGTTTTGTTTGCTGTGATTCTGTTGGATGGGCAGAGGGGGAAGTGACAGTCCCAACCCACAGCCACCACCCACCTCTGTCACCCAGCTCCCTTAGCCCCAGAGCAACCCAGCCTGGTCAGACGGGTTCGTCCTCCCTGCCTGGAGAAGAGAAACCAATGATTTGCCAAAGAGGTTTTGTGTGTGTGTGTGTGTGTTGCCATGACCACACTGCTGCTGTTAGTGCCCTAGCTTGGGCGGAAACTTCTGCACGGATGGACCCTGAGGGTGAAGCAGGCACTAGGGGAAACCTGCCCCCAGGTGAGATTCCTGGGAGCTGCCCATCCGCATGGCTTGTGTGGCTGCCCCTCAGGCCCAGCAATAGCTTTGGAGGGCGACTCACGTCACTTGGGGGAAGAGGTGACCCAGGCAGCGGGCGGCCAGGGGATCTGACTTACTGATAAAATTGGCCTCTTCACTCCATGGTACTTGGTGGCCTGGGTCAGTACCGGCATCTACCAGTAACAGGTCGGGGCGGGGGGCAGCTGAGCCCAGAGAGGGGAAATGACTCAGTCCAGGCTGCCCAAGGAGGTGGTGGCAGAGCCAGGAATGGAGCTCAGGTCTCCTGGGCAGTGATGATTCTTAGCATCCACATAGCTCCTGGCATGGCCACGGCACCACATGGGGATTAGCCAAGGAATCCGCATGGCCTGGGGAGAGGATCCTCCTCGTTGGTCTGAGCTCCTGCGTCACTGTGCATTGCCCAGATGGGGGAGCTGAGGTAGATGTGGGGGAGTGGGTCACCCCAGGCCGCAGTGACAGAGAAAAGCTGAAAGCTCAGGACTGTGGAAGGCGCCCATCCTAACCAAACTGTGCTGTGGGGCGGGGGAGCGCTCTGTCCAGTGGTGAGCGAGGGTGTTATGGGCATGGGAAGGTCCTCGCATTGTACCAAGCCATGGAAACCCCCTGTGTGTGGCACTTTGCCCAGGCCTGGGTGCCCAGCCTCCAGGAGGGATCACTGCTCCAGCTCCACTTCGTCCCAGAAAAGAGTCTGAGATGGGCAGGAGAAGAAAGGAGACTTGATCCAACCTTCATCATCCCCTTCTAATGAACAGCACTTACCTGGTGCTGAGCTCCCATGGGCCCCTTTTCCCTGCAGCCAGACACTTTCCACTCTCTGGCGTTCCTGGGCAGTAGGAGGATCCGGTGGCTCTTATATATCCTGTGATTAGCTGGGACTGCATGAGAAATCTGTGATGACTTCACTGCAGTGGCACGTCTCCCGTTCACTGCACTGCTAATGTTAACTCAGCCGGCTCCCTGCCCCAGTCGGGAATTCCCCAGGGATTCTGAACTGCTGAACTGCTGCCTTCTCTGACCTACCCAGGGAGTTCCCTTGCACCCACTAGCTCCACTTCCTGCCCCAGGAATTCCCCTGGGCACTCCAGCTGCTCTCTGCAGTAGGAACCTTCTTGGCCCTGCTCCTATGAAATGACGATTACCTGAGCCCTGGGCATGGAGCTAGCACTTCTCCCTGTGGCTGTGAAAGGCCCAGGGCCAGGCAGGGAGCGTCAGACACACACGGGGCTCTGGAGAGAGCAGGCTTTGCTTGGCTGGTTTGTTCCAGCAGAGCAAATTAAAGTGAAAGCAGTGTGTGAGCCTGTGTGTGTGGATATGTGGGCAACCATAGGCAACTATGTGTACAAGCATGTGTGTATGAACATGAATGTATGTGGGGTGTGTTCACCTGCAGGAGTGTGTAGGTGTGTGTGTAATCCACACACCTCCTGAGTGTGGTAGTCTGTCCCATCGAGTGGCACCACTTAAAAAGAGAGATTAATGAGTCTGCTCTATAGCTTTAACTAAGAGCCAGATGGCTTTTAGCTCATGCGGTAGAAGCTCATGCTTTAAGTTCCAGTGGTCAATCCCACTCGCCAACGACCGGGGTCCATTGGCATTACATGTGCACACATTCAGGTGAGCACAGGAATGCACACACATGCAGGCATGTGTGAGTGTGTGCTCACATGCAGGTGTGTGCACACATGAAGAAGTGTGAAGGTGTATGGTCACATGCAGGGGTGTGTAGGTGTGTGCACACATGAATCATAGAATATCAGGGTTGGAAGGGTCCTCAAGAGGTCATTTAGTCCAATCCCCTGCTCAGAGCAGGACCAATCCCCAGCTAAATCATCTCAGCCAGGGCTTTGTCAAGCCTGACCTTAAAAACCTCTAAGGAAGGAGAGTCCACCACCTCCCTAGGTAACCCATTTCAGTGCTTCACCACCCTCCTACTGAAAAAGTTTTTCCTAATATCCAACCTAAACCNCTGAGATTCCCCCTCATGGAGTTTCTTTAAAATTGCTCCATCAAAGGGAAAGATACGCACTGAGCTGGTCCTACAGTTTCTGAAAAGACGTGAAAAATGTTATATGGGTAGCAATTCCCCACTGGTGTACATACACCCAATCGCCCCTAGTCTCTATCAGCACCACTTCCTCCACTACCCTAAGCCACAACAACACAAAGCCATCAATTAGTCCTCCGCTACTCCACTCTCATGCTCTATCTTTGAAGAAAGAATGTACTGTTCTTAGTTTTATGCACCACAGCTGTAGCACCAGGTATGCTTCCACTGTGCCCCGGAATGGGTGATCATTCTCAACTTTCCGCTCCAATCCAATTCTGTCCTCTCTGTCTGTTCCCAAACTTCCTGACAGTTTTCTCTCTGCCAGGCTCTGGCTCCTTCTTCTCCGCTTGCCCTCCCTTACATACCCCTTCTTCTTCCTCAATTCCCTACATCAGGCCACTTCTCTTCTCTCAAACTCTTCCCCCATCCCAACCTCCATACTAGCAAAATTCCATTTGTTTCAGTGGAATTACTACTGATTTTTGTACTGGTGTCAGAGGAAAATGAAGCCCGAGGACCCCCTTCTATTCTGTATATAAACAAAGCCAATAGAGTTTACAGCAAAAACATTTTGCATAATAAAATGAGTAAAACAATAAAAACAGTGCTGGGGCTTACAAACTCAGATATAAAATTCAATAACTAGTGAAATCTTAGTCAAAATAAGTTAAATTTAAAACACATGACAGGCCAAGTGCCAGGCACTGTAGAAGATGTTTTAGAGAGACAGACTAAAAGGTCTTGCTTTATAGAATGTACATGTAAACCTTGAGTTGCCTCAATAAATAAATACATGAAAAATGTATAGGAGCAAGTAAGATTGTTGAGATTTTTCTGGGCAAAGGCTGCAATGACTAATATATCAGAAGAATGACCTTTTGCAAAAATAATTTTTGACTTACAAATAATGTAGTTCTTTCAAAGCAGATAAGAAGCTCCTTTCACCTTTTTACTAACTGAAGCTTACACAAAGTTTAATCAGGAAAGCCAATCTATCAGTAGCTTCTCTAGTCCAATCTGGAGGGAACAAAAGCATGGTAAAACTCATTCTAGCATTATTCCCCATATTGGAGGCTGGGCTCTCCATATTGCTTAAATGATTTTCAAAACATGTAGTAAAAAATATTATGATAGCTGTAAGCAAAATTTTGTAGCCATACTGAGGCTAGGTTGGTCTTGGCTGTGTAGGCGCAGGTGAAATCACAAAGAGGCTTCCCCAAACAACCCTTGCAAAATAACAGCCAATATACTCAGTGAAAAGACCGCTCTTACCTGTGTCTGTGATTCTGCAAATCACTGAGGGGGCTTGGAAGGGCTAGGAAGCAGGCAGAGTCATGTTTGGATATTTTTGTGTCGCAAGCTATGCCATCCAAAGGAACAGTGCACATGCACTCCGTTTATGTGTGAGAAAGCTGAGGGAGGGAGCTCCCCAAGTATTCTCATGGGCAGTGTCTCTTACGCCAGTACCACCCCCTTCAAAGGCCAGGGCAAAATGTAAATTGGAATCTGTTCCTTAGGTTTCAAATCTGAAATATACTGAGCACTCTGGTCTCAATCCAGTCTGAAGTAAATGGGACTATTCAAAAATGCTTAAAGTTAAGCTTGTGAGTAAAAGGCTTTGCTATAATGGGTCCGAGTACTCAGCACCTTGTACAATCCACCCTTGGTGAATAGAGCAACTGGTATGCAAATATTTTCATAACCATTATCAGAATTCAGTGAAACTGAATGGAACACTCAGCGCCTAAGGCTAATCAGCTTGAAATATATCTACCTTACTGGACTAGGAAAGGAAGCATGAGCTAAAGAAAGAAAGCTGAAGATTCTTCATTTTGAAAGCTAATAGAACATTCTGTAATGTGGTGGTAGGTTGAGTTGAATTTATCAAAGTCATAGTCCAAAAATTTGCTCTAAATGGATAGTGTGAGGCAGGAGGCTGGGTTAGCCTACAACACAGTTCTATCTGTTAGCATGTAAAAAGTTTGAGTATCTTTGCCACAAGCTAAGAATCAATAATCTAATCATTAAACATTAAAATTAGTGATTTTAAAGCAGCTTTCCATACAGAATGGAAAATTGTGTACTTGAAAACTTTCTTAGGAGTCACACTCGTATTCAAAAGCATTAGAAGAATCAAAGATTTCCAGATAACAGTGCCAATTATGAGAGACTTTCACTTCAGAATTGTGGACTGGAGAACATTTGCAACTAATAATGGCATGGCCCAGTTATTCCTGGATTTGATAGCTGACCGGTGTCTTCACCAAATATTCACTGAACAAAAAAAAAAAAAAAAGCTATTGTATATTTAGTTTTGGTAACTAGTGAGGACATTATAGAAAAGCTGGTTTTAAAAAAAATAACTTTTTGGATTGTGCGATCACTAGCTGGTTCAGTATAAATCAGATGGAAGGTCAGTAACTAAGGCTTTCAATTTCAAAAATCACAAACTTTAAGAAATTAAGGGAACTAGTTAGTGAATTTAGCTGGACTTCAGAGCTCAGGGACTTTAATGTGGAATAGGCCTGAATTTACCTCCCAAGCATGGGAGGAAAAAACATGTAGGCAAGGGTTCCAGACCTAACTGGACCTAAAAACAAAGAAGAAAGAAAAAAACAATCATACCCCCAAAAGGCTATTAGGAATAATTAGAAAGTCTACAAGGAATGGAAAAAGAAATTGACCAGCAAAGAAAGCTCTGTCTTAGAGGTCAGAACAAGTACGGATAATGTGTGACTGCCAAAAGACAAGCTCAGTTAGTCTTTGCAAAGGAAATTAAAAAGAAAAAGTTTATTTATCCATGTAAATAAAAAGAGAACAAGAAAAGAAGTGGAAAGAAGGGAATAGGGTGCAGATTCAGACACCAGTGTGTTCACTAAATTGTTTTCTCTGCTGCTTGTTAGCATGATTGCTTTGTTTACCTTATATCTAAATATTCTTCCATTGTCCTCTGCCTGTAATCAAACTAGTCAGACAGGTAAATCCGCATTCCTTTGTCTAGGGCAGGCTTGATATATCCACTGCCTCCCAAACACATTTTAAGAACATATTTCAAGCACACAAACATAATTCTTGATACACAACCTGTACATAATCACACAGTGATATTCCTGACCAGTGTGACACCAACTTCTATAGGATACCTTACAAGAGACCTATCATGACAACAGTGTGTTAGGAGTAGTGAGTATGTCAGGCTGTGATGGGGCATCTGCCCCACACTGGCCTGTAAGGGGTTAATGTTGCCCTAGAAAGGCTGCACAGAAAGCACCCAGTAGGAGAAGGGCTGGGAGGAGCAGCCAGTCAGGGCCTGGCAGGCCCACATAAGAAGAGCTGCAGAATAGAGCATTTTCAGTTGCTCCCTGGAGTTTGAGGAGGCAGAACTTGCTGCCTTGAAGGTGGCAGAAAGCTAGTACCTGAGGTAAAGCAGTGCTAGGCAGGATCAGGAAACGAGAACAAGCTCCTGGCTGGCTGGCTGCTAAGAGTGGCATGCTGAAGGTCTGAGGTAAAGGTGAAGAAGGTGCTAGGGCTGTGGGTGAAGTGACCCAGGAAAAGACTGAGCAGTTGGAGGGGATGCAGCAAGTAGCAGCTATCTACAGGGTCCCTGGGGCAGGAATAGTGGGCAGGCCCAGGTCTACCCCTACCGCTCCTTGCCACTGCGGAAATGGCTAGACAGTAGACTGTGCTCACAAATGAGAGAAGTGGCTGGACAGGGACTACAGAGATGTCCCCCAGAAGGGGGAAGCACAGAGTGTGGCACAATCTGCAGGACAGCCAGGAGGAGGTGCCACAGTGGTGAGATCCACCCAGTCACACAGGCCTGTTATGAGTTACAGTATAGTGAGTCCTTTGCCTGTTAGCACTGAGGAGCTCTTTGGGTCACAATACCCTCTCCTATTTATTTCTTCTCTAAAGTAAACAGTTGCAATCTTTTCTGTTTTGACCCTGCCAGCAGGTAGGGGATCTTCGGGGACAACTACTGCACTGGTGGGGTGCAAAATAAACTTTATTAAGAAAATGCAAAAAACAGGGAAAATTCAATTGTGAGGGTGTGGTAAACGTCTGTCTCAGATCTGGACTTTAGCGTACAAAACCTGGGTGCTTACTGTGAACCTCCCCCAAGCTTATACCCAGCTTGGATCTGATATCGCTGCCACCAACCAGGATTTTTTAGGGTTCCTGGTTACCCCGAGTCACCCCAACCTTTC
>NC_133794.1:17587561-17614816 GCF_003597395.2 Chelonoidis abingdonii | reverse complement strand
ACCAAGAAGAGAATCATCTACCAGTAACAGGTTCGGGGCGGGGGCAGCTGACCAGAGAGGGCAATACTCAGTCCATGGCTGCCAAGAAGGGGGTGGCCAGAGCCAGGAACTGGGGAAATCGAGTCTTCCTTGGGCAGTGAATGGATTCTTTAATGCCACATAGCTCTGGCATGCACGGCAAACCACAGGGGATTAGCAAGGAAACCGCACATGGCCGAAGGATCCTCTCGTTGTCAGCTCTGCGGTACGTGCAATGCCAGATGGCGGGACTGAGTAGATTGTGGGAAAGTGGTTACCCCAGGCCGCAGTGGACATCGAAAGCTGAAAACTTCAGACTGTTGGAAGGCGCCAATCCTAACAACTGTGCTGGTGGGGCGGGGAGCGCTCGTCCCAGTGGTGAGCGATGGTTGTTATGGCATGGGAAGGTCCCTCTGCAGTGTACCAAAGCCCATGAACCCCCTGTGGTGTGGCTAACTTGCCCCAGCCCTGGGTGCCAGCCCTCCAGGAGGGATCACTGCGTCCAGCTCCACCTTCGTCCTCAGAAAAGGAGTCTGGAAGAGGGTGCCAGGAGAAGAAAGGAAGAACCTTGCCATACTCACTCAAATCCCCTTCCTAATGAAGCATCAACTACCTGGTGCTGAGCTCCCATGGCCCCCTGTTCCCGCAGCCAGCACTTTCCACTCTCTGGCCGGTTCCTGGGCGTAGAGGAATCCGGTGCTCCTTATATACTGTATTAGCTGGACGCAAAGAAAAATCGTGATGAACTTCCGTGCAGTGGCAAACGTCCCGTCCAAATGCACTGCTAATGTTAACTCAGCGCCCGCCCCAGCGGGAATTCCAGGGATCTTGACTGCTGGAACGCTGCTTCTCGACACCAGGAATTCCCGTGCAACCCAGTTGCTCACTTCCTGCCCCAGAAATCCCCCTGGGAAACTCCACGGCCTCGCAAAGTAGCACCTTCTGGCCCCCTCTCCTAAGAAAGAAACGATCACTGAGCCTGTGCATGAGCTAGCCACTTCTCCCTGTGGCATTGAAAGGCCCAGCCCCCAGCCAGGGAGCGTCAGACACACACGGGGCTCTGGAGGAAGGCAGGCCCCCTTTGCTTGCTGGTTTTTGTTCCATGCCAAACGCATGAACATATGAGTGAAAGCAGTGTGTGAGCGTTGTTGTGTGGATAGGCAAAACCATAGCAACTATTACAAGCTATGTGTATGAACTGAATGTTGTGGGGGTGTGTCACCGCAGCGAGTTGGTGTGGTGTAATCCAACAACACCTCCTATGTGGTATCTGTCCCATCGGAAGGTGGCAACCCACTTAAAAGAGAGAATTAATGATCTTCTCTATTACTTTACACTAAGAGCCAATGGCTTTAGCTCACGTAAGGAAAGCTCATGCCTTAAGTTGCCATGGGTCCAATACACTCGCAACAGACCGGGTCATGCAATACATGGGCACACAATTCATGTAGCAAGGGAATGCACACCATGAGGCGTGGTGGAGGTGGTCTCACAACAGGTGTGTGCACACATGAAGAAAGTGTGATGTGTATGGCACATGCAGGGGTGGTTAAGGTGTGGTGCACACAATAATCATCAGAATACCGGGTGAGGGTCGCACGAAGTCATTTAGCCAATCACCCTGCTCAGAAGCAGAACCAATCCCCAGCCCTAAATCAATCCTCAAGCAAGGGCTTGTCCAAGCCTGACCGTAAAAACTCTAAGAAGAGAGTCCCACCTCCCTAGTAATCCCTTTCAGTGCTTACCTCCTACTGAGAAAGTTTCCTATATTCCCAACCTAGAAACACCCCACTGCAAAAGCTGAAAAGATAAACCATAACTCCTGGGGTTTCTCACTGCTTAACACTGAGAACATGTCTAGAGTCCATCCTCTTTGAACCTCTTCAGGTAGTGAAACAGCGCTATCAAAATCCCCCCTCAATCTTCCTCTTCTGCAGACTAAAAAAACAATCCCAGTTTCCCCTCAGCTCTCCTCATAAGTATGTGCTTCAAGAACCCCTAATCAATTTGTGCTCACTCCGCCTGGAAACCTCTTTTCCAAAATCCTTGCTTGTAAGTTGTGTGCCGAAACGTTTTTGTTTTTAAAACACAGTAATCAAATGAGGTTCTCACCCACCAATGTCCAAATAAGGGAAATGAATCACTCCATGATCGGCTTGCAATGGCCGTCTTACTATACAGCCAACCAAATGCGTTAGCTCTTCTGGCAACAAGGGACACACGGTTTTACATCATATACAGTTCTCGTACTTGCAACCCTAGGCCCCCTTTTCTGCAGAACTGCTTTCCTAGCCAAAAAAAACCAAACTTCGGTCTATCCTGTAACAGTGGAATTCCAGCTTCTGTCCTTAAGTGCCGCAGGACTCGCAACTTGTCCGTGTTGAAACCCATCAGCCAAATCCTCTAATTTTGTCTAGGTTCGCGCTCTGTAAATCTATCCTACCTTCCAGCCAATATCTCGCACCTCCCAGTTGAGTGTCAATCTGCCAAACTTGGTTGAAGTGCAGTTCCACGCCATCCTCCACAATCATTAATGAAGATATTGAATAAAACCCATCCAGGACCGACCCTTGGGGCACCTGCTTACTGGCTGCCAACTAGACCTTGGAGCCCTTTTTGATCATACTGTTTGAGCCCGACGACAGCCAGCCTTCTGCCTGTCGACCTTATCAGTCCATCATTAGCCCATCACTTCTTTAACTGGCCCCGCAAGAATACTGGTGGAGAAACCTGTGGGAGACCATATCAAAAGCTTTGCTAAAGTCAAGGAATAACACATCCACTACTTTCCCCTCATCCACAGACCCAGTTATCTCCTCATAGAAGGCAATTAGGTTAGTCAGGCAGAAGGAGTGTGTAGGTGTGTGCTCACATGCAGGTGCATTCTCCCAGGCAGGAGTGTGCACACATGCAGGCATATATAGGCGTGCACACACTTGTAGGTGTGTGTATGTGTCACTGTATCGGGGGTTTGCTGGTTCAGGGCGAGCTGCATCGCTGCCCCATCTCAGGCTTTTTGTCTTCACCTGTTTCAGGTGGAATCCTGCCATTCTGTCACTCTCTGAGCAAGCAGAGCCACTGCCACAGTACCCCTTATTACTCTACAGGTCCATCCGCATGCCGGTGTGTCTTCCCCGTGACCAAGAGCCCCTTCAGCCAGCACCTGCTTCTGTGGCCGAGTATCAGAGAATAGAGGGTCCTGTACTGATGTCTGTCGACCCTTGGGGAACAGGGGTGTTCAGAGCCTGAGAGGTAAATCCTAGTGCAATGCAGCCAGCTGCAGTTTCCACACCAGATCACGAGCTGAGCTGAGCCCAGGCCCCTCCAGAATCATCACCTCGCCCTGATGTGCTGTGGAAGCTGCAGCTGCCTGGGCTGCTCTAGTGTGTCACTGGGGGTTGGCTAATGCAAGTGAAGGCCACACCTCTTTCCTAATGCAGATGCACCCCTCATTGACCATCTAGCTGGGCCTCTCTTCTCCAGGCCCCCATCAGGTGCCCCCAAGCCCGACTCAGTCACACAGTGTCCTTCCCTGGCAGGATTTGGCCCTTCCTTGTCAAACCAGTTTGATAAACTGCCAGGAGCCTGAGCCAGCAGCAGCTGCACAGCTAGTGCTGACCTTGTCCTCTAACTGCTTCAGTGTCAGCTGCCAGGTGCCTCTGTTGAGTCGCCTCCTCTTTCCTACCATAGACTCCAAGGCAATCTAGTCTGCCCACCTGGGTACCTGGCCCCAGGACAGCCCAGCATTGCTGTCTGAACTGAAGCAGAGCTGTGTGGACCAGGCAGACCCTGAAAGAGGAACTCTTAAACCAAAGGATTGATACAGAAAATGCCACCATTGTACCCAGGCCAACGAACAGGGCCCTTCACAGGTGTGGCACTGCATATGGGTGTGAGTGGTTCACAAGCAAGTGGCTGTGTGACCCCCCATGTGCCCTGGCCTCCCCTTGCCAGGTGGTCACATGCTCCAAGGCCGAAGGATTCTAAGCCAGCTGGCAAAGGGCAGCCTTCTCCTCCCCTTGCCAGCTGAGCATACCCTGGATCCTAACCCTAACCCTCCCGGTAAACAAGGGTCATGAGGTGTTAGCGAGCCCCAGCCACTACTGGGGCAATGAAGCCCCCTGAAATAGCTCAGGAGCCTTGCCCCAGTCCTCATGCAGGGTGCCCCCAAGGGTTCACCCCCTCCCAACAGTACTGAGCCCCCTGCACAGAGCCATGGGGAGACATCACTCAGTCCTGTATCTGAGCCATCACTCACCCATCTTTCTCCCAGTGCCTGGTTGACATCAGTACTTGCAGAGATGCTGGCTAAGGGGAAGCTCAGCCAGACCAGGGCACTTCTGGTGGGAAGTGTAAGCACTGGCAGAATGCCCCTCCACTGGACCATCCCGCTGCTGAGGGCATCTGCACTGGCATGGTATCGGTCACAGCCAAACACCCTGGCATGCAGCAGCCCATCTGAGCAGCAGCAGGTGCCAGGCACCACCCCTCCCTCAAGCCCCAGGGGACAGAGGGCCCGGTTCAAAGTCTCTGAGTCAATATTCAGAGCTCTGCTCTGAGTTAATATTCAGAGCTCTGCTCTGAGTGGGGTGGCCTTGCTGCCGACCACGGTGTTGGGGTAGGGGGCAGTGCCAGAGGCTGGGCTAGGGAATCCGGTGCCACAAGAGAGATGAGCCCCTGGGGCGCACAGTACCCAGAGCTCACTGCCACCCGTCCCTCCCGCAGCACCAGCCTCTGCCCTCAGGAGCCAGACCCCCAAGATCACCAGAGGATTTTAAAATGAACTGCTCTTGAGGAGCTGGTTCTTCCCTTGGGGGTCTCGGAGGCTTGTCCAGCTTTTCTCTGCACCCAGAAAGGTTCCTTTCTCAAAGAGAGACAGCTTCCCTTCAGTAAATTCTACTCTCAGTGCACACACTTATGTATCCCCATGCAGTGCACACACATACCCCCACTACAGTGCATACACACTTCCCCCCAGTGTGTGTGCACACGTGTACCTCCCCACACAGAGTGCACACACACATCCGGCCCGCATGCACAGACACACAATGTCCACACATGTACCACACACACAGTGCACACACGTTCGCCCCCACAGTGCACATGTACAGTGTACCCACATGTACACCACACACTCACAGTGCACACACATGTGGACACACCTACCCCCTGTCACAAATTCACAGACCCATGCCCTCTTGGCTCTGTATGGTCCCTGGGAGTAACTCCCTTCAGTGTGAAAGCCCTTCATGAAGGTTTCACTCTCTCTTTGGGGTTAGGCCCTTTGGCCCTGCTGCCTTCTGGGACCTCATCTCTGAGCTTTCTGCATGCCTGTCTCTCACCGTGGGCCCTCTCAGGGAGTCCACTCACGCTGGACCCCCAGGGCCTCCACACCCAGAGGGAACTAGCACCTAATTTCCAGACTGCAGTGACTCTTAGCCAGTGTAAAACAGAAGGTTTATTGAACATCTGAACACAACACAGGAAGCTCTCGGGGCCCTCAAGCCTAGAAACTCTCAGCACTGTCCATCTTGGTCTATGCTGCATCCAGGTGGCTCAGGCTGCTCTTTGTCTCCAGTCCAGAAGCCCCCTCCTTCCAGCTGACCACCTTAGAGCACCTTCCCCAACAGCCCCTTCTCCATCCTTTGTCTTGGGTCCTAAGAAATCCAGATCACCTGGGCCCTCTCCCTTCCATTCTTTGTTCCCCACTGACTGAAACTGGTTCATCAGGTTGCCAGGGTCCTCTCTCCTTAGCGCTTTGTCCTCCAATTGGCCAGAACCGGGTGACTGCCAAGATGGGGTGGGCCTTCCAGTCACCAGCAGGGGCTGGCTCCAGGCACCAGCGAAGGAAGCAGGTGCCTGGGGCGGCCAATAGAAAGGGGCGGCACTCTGTCCGTTGTTGGGGCATCACATCCGGGGCTGCAGCAGCAATTCAGCGGCGGATCCATCAGCCCTTTGCTTCCTCTTTGGCGGCCGCTCAATTGTTTTTTATTTTTCCTTTGCCGCTGCTTGGGGAGGCAAAAAAGCTGGAGCCAGTCCTGGCCGGGCAAGTCCAAGATTTCTACAGCAGTTTCTAATCAATCAAACTTACATTTTCCAATACACAGGTCAGAGCAGTTTCCTAGAATCATAGATTTAATAAGGGTTGGAAGAGACCTCAGGAGATCATCTAGTCCAATCCCCTTTGGTCTGGTCTGTTAGATGGCACCAGCAGGGCGCCCATCAGGAGTTTTCACGCAGCCCTGTGCCCTTTTGCCCCCCTGAAACCTTTGGTGTCAAACTGGGATGGGTCCTTGTCACAGAGTCCCCGGGCGATGCTCTGGAACTGCTCCCCACAAAGCCAGTGAGGACTATGGGGAGCCTCCTCTCACTTGGAGCAGATTGTCTTCAGGGCAAGAAGCTCACATGGCTTCACCTTCTGGCTCTCTCCTTGGAGCATTCAGCATATGCCCCTCTGTGCACTTCCCACAGCGAGTCTGCCCAGGCGGGGTCCTGAGGAAGCCAGAGGGTCCTGAACTCCCATTTCGCAGTCAGGTGTGACTCTTAGCCAGCCAGTAAAACAGAGGTTTATTTAGATGACAGGAACACAATCCAAAACAGGTCTTGCTGGTACAGACAACAGGACTCCCTTTAGTTAGGTCCATCTGGGGCCCCTAGGGAGGCCACAGCCCCTTTGGGAAGCCCAAGCCCCTTTGGGGCGCCCCTCTCTATTTTCCAGCAAGTTCCAAAACTGAAACTCCCTTCAGCCTCTCACTCAGTGCCCCCACCCCGTGGCTCCTCCCAGCCTTTGTCCAGTGTCCCGGGCAGAGGTGTTACCTGGCCTCCAACCCCCCTCCTGTGTTCTTATGTTACATGCTCAGGTATGCTCCCTTCCCCAAGGCACGCTGTCCCAGCACACCCCTGCAACCTTCCCAGGTCAATACTCCCCACTCAGCATTCA
This sequence comes from Chelonoidis abingdonii, assembly GCF_003597395.2. Classification (NCBI taxonomy): domain Eukaryota; kingdom Metazoa; phylum Chordata; order Testudines; family Testudinidae; genus Chelonoidis; species Chelonoidis abingdonii. The sequence continues at coordinate 17,607,858 of NC_133794.1, read as the reverse complement.
CATAACACATCAAGAACATTCCCACTTCATCAGAGTCCTGACACTACTTCCTCCCACCTCCTATGCCAGGGCGCATGGAGTGGACAGCACCCACATTCCTCCATGTGTCAGTGCATGGTTGCAGCAGGGGGTGTCCTGATGCCTAGGTTATTGAGTGACCTCTTGAGGATTTGGGAGGCTCAGCTATGTTTGTCCCCCTGCAAGGTTGGGCTTAACCCAGTCACATCTCTGGGGCTCTGATGTCCCAGGGGCTGGTGAGGCAGGGATGCAGGGTGCTTCTGTGCACTGACAGGCCTCCTCTGGAGCTGTATCCCAACCCCAGGGCTGTGTGAATGCAAGGAGCCCATCACCCTTCACACAGATGTCTGGGCTCTCTGGGTTAAGAAAACCCACCCTGGCCATGACCACACTCTGAGCAAGGGTTTCTGTTACCAGCAGGGGCCTTCTAGCTGTTTTACATTTCTTTGGTGCTTCTTGCACCCCTGGACAGGGCAAACACATTTGGCAGCCCCTGCCCTACCTTTGTCTCCCCAACTCAACTGAGGTCTCAGCTACCACAAAGCTCAGCCCAGCCTTTGCTTTCCCAGTGAGGCCAAGCTGTGAGCTAGCTCCCTGGGTCACAGTATCAGGTTTCAGAGAAGTTACTCCTGAGCCAGGGTGACTCACATCTCCACTGGGTCATCCCCCCACCCCACTCAGATCCAGGTGTCTGGTTACAGACAGGAAGGTGTCGTGAGCTTAGCAGCTTTTCCCCAGTGTTGCAAGCAAGGAGAAAAACCCCTCCTTGTTCCTAGTAGCGAAGCTATTTGCATTTTCACTCACAACATGCACTCTGATGAGCCATCTGGCTTAGGTTCAACTCCTGGGCTGGTACAGACACAGGAACTGTATTTTGTCTTATAGTGATACAGTCATTCCCCAAAGGGTGTCCAAGCTGATATGCTGGAGAACCCCAACTACCAGCCCCATCGAGCCTTCCTGTGTCTGCACAGGGATCTAAGCCACAGGGAAGGCAAATGGCTTCACGTTTGGGACCTTCACCCAGGTTACACAGCTCTTCAGCATCTGATGGGGTTGCACCTCACATGGTTTGACCCAGAATCTCTCCACCTCATGACTGTCTTCCCATTAGCCACAACCTTCTGCTCTCTATAGGGTTCAGATGCCTGAGTCCAGGAGAGGATAGCAGGATATGTGTACCTGTGCCTGGAGTGGAAGTCTGTCTCTCACCACCCCCTGGGCCCCAGAGGAGCTGTCTGCCCAGCTGATGGCTTTCCTCCAAACACACAGAGCCCAAGCTCAGGCTGCCTTCTTGGCTGCGCAGATGGATGAGTTGCTAGCCCCTCTACCCTGGGTAAGCCTGATTTCATCAGTCCTCAGGCATTTTGCCCACTTATGCCTGGTTTTCCTGCAAACCTGAGCCCCCTTGGAGGAGCTCTACCTGCAGCCACTGCTCCCCCCAGTTCTGGTTCACCTGAGTACCACTTCTGAAGTGTCGCCATTGGTTTCCTTTCCCAGGACCCATGCTTAGGCCAGTCCCTTTGAGTCTCTTGCCACTCATGGCCTTGCTGTTCCCAAACTAACCTGCCAAGCAGCCTGCACTGCACAGATCTTGAGGCTTCCTGGCCACTAAGCACATTTTAAGCTTTTGAGGGCAGATCTCATAGAGTTGTTCCAACCAATCCTCCAGTGTGGTGACCCCTGCACCTGTACACCCTTTGTGGAGATATTCTCCCCTCAGGCTGGGGGCTTCCATTTAGGTCACACCATAGGGTCTTTTACAAACCCCATAACCTTTTCCTATAAGCCCCAGGTATCAATTCTAACTTAAGCAGCACAGCATTTTGAACTGTTCGTAGTCCCCAGTATCAGCTCCGTACACCTGGTTGTATGCGTATTGCTTTGGGACAGAGTAAGAGGGTGAGATGGCAAAGCTGGTCTGCAGGGTCAGCCTGGTTCAACTCACAAGCCTTTGCAAAGGCAGCGAGGTAGGTATTTCCCCCTTCTTAATCTGAGGCAACAATTTGGTATTTAGGTTCCCTGCAGGGCCGTCCTTAGGATTTATGGGGCCCTATGCAGTATTATTAAACTGGTGCCCCTATGCCCGATGGCAGCTCGAGCTCACAGCCCGGTGGGGGAGGGGGAGGAGGGATGAGACAGCAAAGGATAATGAGACGCCCGGCCCGCCTCACGGTAGCAGAGAGTCACAGTTCCCTGCAGAGACCCTCTCCCTCATGCAGAATGGACATGAAGAAGGTACCTAATTAAAAGCACTAAAACTTGGGAATAAGAAATGTCAGTCACAGGTTTTTTGATATGCCCTGAAGTTTGTTAGACATTTATTTGCAAAAACTTTGTAGTAAGGGCAAGTCGGCTGTCCTGCTGAATACAACATTACATATAATGGAATACATGATGCAGCTCTTCTCTGTTTTACATTTTCTTAATCAGTATTTCTAAGCTGAATTTCTATTTTAAATGTACTCTTAAGCCTTAAGCCATCATTCCAAATTACCACATATTTAACTCACTGAAACAAAGACAATATTTTAAATTTATCAGTCACAGAGGTTTAGTGTGTTCATAACAATGTTCATTGCTTTTAGAAAAAGGGAGCACTAATTTACTTTGTGTGATCTCCATAACAATAGACATGTTTATGAAATTTCACCAACTTTAAAAAAACATGGTTCCAAAGATTTTAGGTATAACAAAGGATTTTACTTCTTACTAAGGGACTGATTTTGCTTGAGGGTTCTCTTAAAACTAGTTCATAGGATAGTTAGAAGTAAAGAAAGGGAAACGCTTTGTCCAGCTATCTAGAAGGGAAGGGCTGTTGTCCCTTTAAGGGCTCTCTTCAGTGGGGGGTGAGCGGAGAGGGGGTGAAGGAATGGACAGGAAGACTTGGAAGCAAGATTTTTTTTTAACTATAGTAATTAAAATGTGTATTTTAGATAAGGGAGGTCTTCTGAAAGATTTATTTTAAAAAATGTATGTCTGAAGATCCAAACATTTAAGGCTAAAGTTGATTGTGCATCTAAAAGTCTATGCAAGGATTTTTTAGAGATGTGATTTTATAATCTTCACAGGCTCACTAATGAAATATTTTTAAAGCAAATTTTAAACTAAGGTCCTGTAGACTGACATGTTCTGAGTTAATATTACATTAATGCACAACTGTTTTTGTCAGTAAAGTCAGAAACTGACAGTATAAAAATTTATTTGGACATAAGCTTTTGTGAGGATCTGATGAAGTGGGTTCTAGTCCATGAAAGCTTATGCTCAAATAAATTTATTAGGGTATGGCTACACTTGCAGCTGTACAGCGCTGGGAGTTAAACCTGTCTTCATACAGCTGAGTAGGGAAAGCGCTGCAGTCGTTCACACTGACAGCTGACAGCGCACATTTGCAGCGGCATTGGGAGCGGTGCATTATGGGCAGCTATCTCAGTGTTCAAGTGGCTGCAACATGCTTTTCAAAAGGGTGAGGTGGAGTGTGACAGGGATCATCAGGGGAGAAAGAGTGGGTTTTTGGAGTGTGGACACTGTGTCAGCATCCTGCCTTGCAAGTTCTGACCCCCCTCCCTCCTCCACCCCTCTTCCACTCACTGAAAGCAAACAGCAGCTGTTTATTTTTTTCTCACAGACCAGATAAGCAGCTGCTCCCCGAAAGGGACCCCCCTCCTCCTGCGCACTGCCTCTCTCTTCATGCAAACATTAGCTGTGGGCTTTCCAAAGGGACCCCCCCGCCTGTCTCTGTTCATTCACAGCAAACAGTAGCTGTGTTTGTTTTTTTGATAAGCAGCTCCTGGAGTCAAGAGTTCACAACAAAACAAAGAGAGGCATCACAACAAAACAAGGAGAGGAACCTTCACTTAAAAGGATTATGGGGAGTTTCCAGAGGTCAATCGCTCCGTAATAAGGTTACTCCCCGTTTACACTGGAGCACCAGCATCTCAGCCACTCCGCAGCAGCTGTTATTCCTCTCGGGGAGGTGAAGTACCTGCAGTGCTGTAGCCATGGAGATACAGTGCTGTATGTCCCTTGCCAGTGTGGACAGGGAGTGAGTTACAGCGCTGTGGGTGGCTTTATTGCGCTGTAACTCTTAAGTATAGCCAAGGCCTCAGCCTCTAAGGGTATGGCTATACTTGGAAATGTGCAGCGCTGGGAGTTACAGCTGTGTTCGTACAGCTGTGTAGGGACAGCGCTGCAGTGTGGCCACACTGACAGCTACCAGCGCTGCAGTGTGGCCACATTTGCAGCATTTGCAGCGCTGTTGGGAGTGGTGCATTGTGGGCAGCTATCCCACAGAGCACCTCGTCCCATTTTGGACTGTATAGCGCTGCTCATCAGTGGGACAACCAAAAGCGCTGTATCGGCCTCCAGGGTTATAGCCAGGTATGCCACAATGCTCCGAACAGTTTGGTGCATTATGTGAGTCTACAGCGCAATTTCTGTTAGAAATGGAGCCCGAGCTGCTGAGGACTTTGCTGATGAATGTCGCCAGCACATCACGTTTGGCAGTTGAGCTATTCCTTCAGCTCCAAAGTGACAGTGAGGAGTCCACGATGATATAGATTCGCCTGATGACGCGTGACACTAAATTGCTTGTGGCAGTACGGACGTGCTCAGCACGTGGAACGCCGCCTTTGGGCTCGGGAAACAAGCACTGAATGGTGGGATCACATCGTCCTGCAAGTCTGGGATGACGAGCAGTGGCTGCAGAACTTTCGATGAGAAAAGCCACTTTCATGGGACTGTGGGCTGAGCTTGCCCCAACCCTGCGGCGCAAGGACACGAGATTGAGAGCTGCCCTGTCAGTGGAGAAGCGGGTGGCTATTGCGTTTGGAAGATGGCAACTCCAGACAGCTACCGATCGATCGCGAACCAGTTTTGGAGCGGGAAAGTCGACCTTTGGAATAGTGTTGATGCAAGTTTGCAGGGCCATTAATCGCATCCTGCTAAGAAGAACCGTGACTCTGGGAACATGCAGGACATTCTGGATGGCTTACACAATGGGTTTCCTAACTGTGGAGGGGCGAATAGCTGGGATGCATATTCCTATTCTGGCACCACCTCACCTGCATCCGAGTACATTAATAGGAAGGGGTACTTCTCTGTGGTTCTCCAAGCGCTTGTGGATCACCGTGGGCGTTTCACGACATTTACACAGGATGGCCTGGAAGGTGCATGATGCACGCATCTTTCGAAACAGTGCCCTGTTCAGGAAGCTGCAGGCCAGGACTTTTTTCCCAGACCGCAAGATCACATAGGGGACGTCGAAATGCCCATTGTGATCCTTGAGACCCGCTTTACCCGTTAATGCCTTGGCTCATGAAACCGTATACAGGGAAGCTTGACAGGACAAGGAACGGTTCAACTACAGGCTGAGCCGGTGCAGAATGACTGTGGAGTGTGCTTTGGCCGTTAAAAGGGCGCTGGAGGTGTCTTTATGGGAAGCTAGACTTGGGGAAAGCAGCATCCCCCGCGGTTATATCCGCGTGCTGTACCCTCCATAATATTTGTGAAGGGAAGGGTGAAACATTCAGTGACAAAATGGACCCTCCGAGTTCAATGCCTGGAGGCTGAATTTGCACAGCCAGAGAGCAGGGCTACTAGAGAGGCCCAGCACAGGGCTTCAAAGGATTAGGGATGCCTTAAGGAGCATTCTGAGGCTGAAAGCCAACAGTAATGTTTGGTGCCTTGCACAGGAGTGAAGTGCAGTGTTACAATGATTTGCAGTGCCTGTTTTTCCCTTGGGGTACAGTATGTTTCACTTTCTGCAATAATAAAAACTGTTTTAAAAGCCAAGAAATCCTTTATTAAAAATACAGTACTTAAAAGGCAGGGTAGGGTGCTGAACTGTACAGTCAGAGGTTTGAATATGTCCTGCCTGGAGTGCTGTGCAATGCCTGCTGCACTTCAGGATTAATATGCTGCATGGTGATGGGTTGAGTGCATAGGGTAAGGGTCGTAGTTCTCAGGGCTGGTAGTGAACGTATGGGTTTGGGGGCAGCTGGTGGTGGTAAGAACCAGGATGCTGGAGAAGGGGGTTTTGAGCAAACACTGGGCACAAGGGAGAGAGCTTTGGGATGGGGGGCGGGGGTTAGCACGGTAGTGATCTGCCTGCATGTCTACCAGTGACTGCATACAGTCCGTTTGGTGCACCAGGATGCTTATCAGCTGCTTTGTGCTTTTCTTGGTAGCCGATTCCTTTCTTCTGCTTTGTGTTCCCTCCACTGATGCATTTTCTCTCTCAGTCCTGCAGCCTCTTATTTTCTCTGGCATACTGATTCATAACTGCTTTCACAAATCTCTTTGCTTTTCCTTGGTTTCTCGCTCAAGTTCTGTAGTCTTTCATCACGTCGTGATAGGGACGGAGGATTCAAGGACACTTAAAAAAAATAGAATAGAAACATTTATTACAGAGCTGCATTGTTTATAATTACAGTGAAGGAGTTTGTAGACTATTTGTAGCATCATTTACACATAGCAAACATAGCACAGAGAGGCACAGCAGCGAAGACATGGGGTGAGTAATGGGGAAATCAGTGACTAATGAATCCATGTTTCTGCCACGACTCACCTGGGACGGGGAGCTGCTTGAGTCAGGGCTCACTGGGGTTCTGTGCATTGGGGAAAGCAGAAAGCAGCTGGGGGGAAAGTGCACTGAACAGTATCCCTACATTTTCCACAGGATTTTATCCTGCCAGATATATCGCTGCTCTGGGTCACCTGGGAAAGAGCGGGAGGGTCTTCTACCAGCAATGTGGATTCTGCCCCTGGTCCTATGCAGCTTGCCTGTGTGCAGCAATGGTCCCCCACCCCTCACGGCACAGTGGCGCGGATGCGTTAGCCTGACTGGGACAAGGACCACTGGTGGCTCTCCCTATACAACTTGTGCAAGCGCATTGCCCACTCTCTGGCTGAAACTTTTGAAGAGATTACAGAGCCCAATTACCACGACATGATAGACCAAATCAATGGCGCTATTCCACATCTAGGCATGCATGCAGGCAGCCATAACCCCCCCTCCTCCTCTCCCAAAACATTTTCCCTCCTTAAAATAAAAGCTGCTTACCGGAACTCGCTCCTCTGCTTCTTCTTCACCAACAAGTTCCAGCTGCTGCGATTGTCTTGCTTCCTCCTGGCTGCTTGAGAAGAACTCCTGCTGCATGCCTACATGCCTCCATGGGCCGGATTCCCCGGGTGTCTCCACACCCAACAGTACCCTCACTCTCGGTTTTCCTCTACACCCTCCCTCCTCTCTCCAGCTCTGAACTGTCCATCGGTGGTCCTCGGATTGGCAGTGGGGTCACACCAAGTATTCGCATCCAGCTCGTGTAAAAACCAGGCAAGGTCCGTGGGGCAGCACCTGACGGGGCCCGCCGAAGGTTTCCCTCATGGGGGGCTTTGCAAAAATAGGGCACATCAACACAAGCTCCTTTACTTTAACCCTGCACTGCAACGTCGTCCGTTCATGGCCCCCTTTGCAGCATGGACTTTGATATCTGGCCATAGGTATCATAATTTCTACGGCTGAGCGCAGCTGTGACTGCACAGCTTGCCTCTCCCCCAAACACTGATGAGGTCCTGCAGTCTTCGCAAGTGGCTCCATGCCTGGGGCTCGTTTGGGGCGTGGAGGCATGGTCAGTGATTGATGGAAGTTGATTGCACTCCACACCTGCTGAGGCAAACAGGAAGGGGATTTTTAAAAATTCCCGGGGCATTTAAAGCGGGTGGGGTCACACTGAGGCGCAGGGCAGTGGAGTGGTGAAACGATGACGGCAGAGTGGCTGAAAGGTATGCTGGGATACCTGGCTAATACCCTGGAGGCCAATAAACAGCGCTTCTTAGTGTCTCCACACCTGATGAGCAGCGCTGCAATGCACCGAGGTGCTGGAATGCTGGAATCGCTACACCCCAAGCAGACCAGGTGTACAGCCAGCGCTGCAGCCAGGGAGTTGCAGCGCTGGCTGTGCTTTCCAAGTGTGTACACAGAATGAGTTGCAGCGCTGTAACCCCATCACCAGCGCTGCAACTCTCCAGTGTAGCCAAGCCCTAAGGTGCCACAAGGACTCCTTGTTGTTTTTGCTGATACAGACTAACAGGGCTACCACTCTGAAACCTGTCAGTATATACCTGGGGTTTTGCAAATGCCTGTTAAATGGCTTCATTACTCCCTTGAATGGCTCTTCAACAGTTTCAATGTTGTGCTAACAGGTCTGGCAGGCTGGAGGCTTTTTCACTTTTAACTACAAGCCGCCAAATCCTCAGGATCGGTGGACTTCCCGCAGGCAAGCCGCTGAAGGCTGCCTGACTGCTACCCTCGCAGGGACCGGCAGGGCGCCTCCCACGGCTTGCTGCCCCAGGCATGCACTTGGAGCACTGGTGCCTGGAGCTGGCGCTGGCGCTAGCCAGCTTTCCTGTTATTCACAGTTTGCCCTTTGCGGTTACAAGCTTCTTCTAACACTAGCAGTGGGCAGTTATATTTCACAAACCTGGTGATTACAAATAGTTCTGCTTTTGTATTTTTCCTTTACCCTGTCTCTAATAACCCTTCCCTCCCTTTCTTTCTGCCCTCTGGCCACCCACATGATTAACTTGAGCAAAGTTTAGGCCTGAGTGAATTTTTCTACCACACCATGGCCTGCCCCGAGGCAGCCATTGCCAATGTCCCAGGTCACTCCCCTAACATACACTAGCTGCCAACCAACCCCATCAATGGGCCCACCACCAGTCATCCAGCATCTCTGTGCCCAAACCAGCCAGTGCCATCAGGAACACAGACCAATCTCTGTGGCCACTGCCTCATTCCACAAGCAGGCACCCTGGCCTCCCGCCCAGAGCCCTGTGACCCAGCCCTATGGACCCAGACAAAACATCTGCTTATCGCCCCGCACATGCGCACACGCTACTCAGCCCAATGAGCCCTCCAACCAGTCAGGCACTAATACCTCCCCCACTCGCCCCCAGCAAACTAGGTACCCACACACCCTGCCAGCCACGCATTGCCTCCACCATCACTGCTAACCAGTACGACATCATCCTCACACACCTACCCCCACCAACCCACCATTATCTGCCGTAACACCCCTAGGCAACAACATACTCCCTCACACCACCCCTCCACCCTGATACCTAGCACCACACCCCACGAACTGCCCTTTCCCCAAGCCCAGACACTCACCCTACACACTGCCCCCTCCTGCACTGCCAGACACATACCCACCCCACACTGACCCCACCACAGCCCCTCCCTCCAGACACTCACCCTGCGCACTGCCTCCGTCTGCGCTGTCAGCCACATACCCACCCCACCCTGACCCCACCACAGCCCCTCCTCCCACACCCACCTTACTCACTGCCTCCATCTGCGCTGCCAGCCACATACCCACTCCCCCTGACCCCACCACAGCCCCTCCCCACATACTCACCCTACACACTGCCTCCATCTGCGCTGTCAGCCACATGCTCACTTCACCCTGACCACACCACAACCCCTCCCCCACCACCCCCACTCTACACACTGCCCCTGCCTGCTCTGCAAGCCACATACCCACAGGGATGGCTTTAGGTCAATTCAACCAATTCCCCTGAATCTGGCCCCGCCCCTAAGAAGGCCCAAGCCCAAGCCCCAGTACCGCGTACCGACAAGACTAGTGACCTGTACCGGGGTGGTCCGGCTTCTCCAGGGGGCAATTTAAAGGGCCTGGGGCTCCCAGCAGGGACTGGAGCCCCAGGACCTTTAACTTGCCACCAGATCCCCACTGCTGGAGCCCTGAGGTAGGGCTGTGGGCCTTTGGGGGCTATTTAAAAAGTCTGGAGCTCCCGTTGCTTCTACCGCCCTGGCCCTTTAAATAGCCGCTGGAGCCCCACCGCTTCCCCGGGGCTCCCGGCTATTTAAAGGGCCGGGGCAGTAGAAGTAGGGGAGCCCCGGGCCCTTTAAATAGCCCCCGGGCTGCTGCTGCTACCCCGGTGGGGGAGGGAGGAGGAGGGGGCACTCATCATACTGGGTGGGCTGTACCCCCTGTACCTTCACCTCCTGCCCTGCCCGCACCAGCCCCTGCCCACAGCCAGCCCCGCACCCCCTGCCCGCAGCCAGCCCCTGTCTGCAGCCAGCCCTGCATCTCCTGCCTGCAGCCAGCCCATCTCCAGCCAGCCCCGCACCCCTTGCCCTTCCTGCACCAGCCCCGCACCCCCTGCCCTGCCTGCACCAGCCCCTGCTCCACTCCCTGCCTGAAGCCAGCCAGTCCCACATTTCTCTGTCTCCAGCCCTGTCAACCCCTGCCGCACCCCCCTGAGGCCCTATCTGAAGCCAGCCAGCCTACCCCACACACCCCTGTCTGCAGCCAGCCCCGCACCCCTTGCCCTGCCTGCAGCTAGATCCTACCTCCAGTCAGCCACTGCCCTGCCTCCAGCCAGCCCCATGTCCACTGGTGCCCTGCAGTTCATAGGGCAGTAACCCTGCATACCTGTTTCAATGAGGGGGGCAGGGAGCAGCTGGAACCCACACACGTGCACACCCTACGGTGACCAGACAGCAAGTGTGAAAAATTGGAACAGGTGTGGGGGGGTAATAGGATCCTATATAAGAAAAAGACCCCAAAATTGGGACTGTCTCTGTAAAATCAGGACATCTGGTCACCCTAGCACACCCCCAAGGAGTGGCGGGGACCCACACATGTGAAATGGAGCTCATTTCTAGTTCAGGCCCATCTTTTTAAAAAAGAACTTTAGGTAGAGTTAACATACATCTGTATTTTCCCAGATATGTCAGGTGTTTTGGTTCTTAAATTGCTATCCGGGAGGAAATTTTAAAATTTAAAAATTCCTCCTGGGAAAATACGGATGTATGGTAACCCTATTGGTACAAAAAATACATACTGTGGCACATCCCTTAAATCAGAACTTTTTGTAGGGAACCAGTTGCTAAGAAATGAAAGGCTTCTTTTTACATATTTGGGTTTTTTTAGTCATCCCTGCTGGGGCCCCGCTGAAAATGTTCGAATTGGACCGCGCACTTCCTAAAGCCAGCCCTGCATACTCACTCCGCCCTGACCCCACCACAGCCCCTCCCTGCACAATCACCCTACATACTGCCTCCATCTGCGCTGCCAGCCACATACCCACCCCACCCTGACCCCACCACAGCCCATCCCCCCCACACCCACCCTATGCACTGCCCCTGCCTGCGCTGCCAGCTACATACCCACCCCACCCTGACCCCACCACAGCCCCTCCCCGCACACTTACCCTACACACTGCCCCTGCCTGTTCTGCCAGCCACATTCCCACCGCACATTGACCCCACCACAGCCCCTCCCCCCAGACACCCACCCTACGCACTGCCCCCTCCTGCACTGCCAGACATATGCCCACCCCACCCTGACCCCACCATAGCCCCTCCCCCCACACCCACACTATGCACTGCCTCTATCTGCGCTGCCAGCCACATATCCACCCCACCCTGATCCCACCACAGCTCCTCCCCCCCGACACCCACCTTACACGCTTCCCCCGCCTGCGCTGCCAGCCACATACCCACCCTACCCTGACTCCCCCACAGCCCCTCCCCCCACACCCACTCTACGCACTTCCCCCACCTGTACTGCCAGCCACATACCCATTCCACCCTGACCACACCACAGTCCCTCCCCCATGGATAGTCACCGACCCCATACACTGCTCCCTGTCCACACTGCCAGCCCCACATCATCCCATTTTCCAACCCATGGGTTGCCCCCTGCCCATGCATCCAGCCACACACACACACACACACACCCTCAGGGCCCTAGAAGCAGCTCCCTTGGGATCGCACACTCAACCCCCACACCTACCTCAGAGGCCTCGCTGCAGCCTCCTGACCGGCTCCAGCCTCCACAGTAGTTGGGTCATGGTCCCTGTCAGGGTTCCCTGGCCACTCTGAACTCTGGGGTAGAGATGTGGGGACCCGTATGAAAGACCTCCTAAGCTTATTTTTACCAGCTTAGGTTAAAAACTTCCCCAAGGCACAAATCCTTCCTTGCCCTTGGATGGTATCTCTGCCACCACCTAGTGAGTTAAACAAAGATTTAGGAAAAGGACCACTTGGAGTTCCTCTTTCCCCAAAATATCCCCCCAAGCCCCTTCACCCACTTTCCTGGGGAGGCTTGAAAATAATACACCAACCAAATAGGTAACCAAGGTGAGCATAGACCAGACCCTTGGGTTTTTAGGATACTAAAAACTCAATCAGACCTTTTTAAAAACAAAACTTTATTTTAAAGAAAAAATAAAAGTAGCACCTCTGTAAAATCAGGATGGAAGGTAATTTTACAGGGCAGTCAGATTCAAAACACAGAGGATTCTCTCTAGGCAAAAAGTTAAAGTTACAAAAACAGGGATAAACCTCCCTCTTAGCACAGGAGAAATTCACAAGCTAAAACAAAAGACACTCTAATGCATTTCCTTGCTATTACTTACTATTTTTGTAAGTTTAAATGTATCATTCAGTAGGAGTTAGATTACTTGCTTGGTCTCTCCCTCTCTTATCTCCAGAGAGAACACTCACAGAGCACAAAACAAAGCCTCCCCCTCACCCAGATTTGAAAGTATCTTTTTTCCCCTTGGTCCTTCTGGTCAGGTGTTAACCAGGTTATCTGAGCTTCTTAACCCTTTACAGGTAAAGGAGGGATTTTATGCTACCCTTAGCTGTATGTTTATGACACCTCACCCCAATCATAGACAGTGCTGAACAGCCTGCTCTAAACTGGCTGTGATTTCTTCCTAGAGCTTTAGGAGAAAACAAAATTAACAAGACACATCCACCTATAGATATACTATTGATTATATAAAAACTAACAATATTTTTCACATTTCAAGGGTGATTTTAATGAGTTGATTTTGGGAAACGTTCATGGGAGAGTGCATCAGCCACTTTGTTAAAATTTTGAAGAGCTAAACTCCACCGCAGAAGTTTTTTATTATTGTCCTTGACAGTATGAAGACATTTGAGTGCAGCATGGTTGGTTTGCAGGTGGAAACGCCATCCCCAAACAGATGGGCGTAGCTTTTCCAGACCATATACAGTGGCATAACATTCCTTTTCGCTGATGGACCAGTGGCTTTCCCTCTCAGACAGGTTTTTGTTGAGAAACATGGCAGGATGGAATTCTTGATCTGGTCCTTCCTGTATTAAACTGCTCCCACACCATGCTCGGACACATCTGTGGTGACTAGGAAAGGTTTGTCAAAGTCTAGGGCCCTTAGCACAGGGTCAGACATGAGTGTTGCTTTAAGGCCTTTTGACACTTTTCAGTCCAGTGCATTGCATTTGGCTGTTTCTTTTTGGTCAGGTCTGTCAGTGGGGAGGCAATTTGGCTGTAGTGCGGTACAAATCACCAGTAATATCTGGCCAAGCCTAAGGATTGGACCTGTTTTTTTCACTTTGGGACAGGCCACTTTTGGATAGCATTCACTTTGGCCTGTAGGGGGTTGATAGTTCCTTGACCCACCTGGTGTATAAGGTAAGTTACTTTCTTTAGGCCTATTTGGCACTTTTTAGCCTTAACAGTTAGTCCTGCCTCCCTTATATGCTCGAAGACTTTTTGCAGATGCTCCAGGTGTTCTGCCCATGAATCAGAAAAGATGGCCACATCATCAAGGCAAGCTACTGCAGTTTCCCCCAATCCAGCTAGGAGACTATCGACAAGTTTCCAGAAAGTGGCAGGTGCATTTCAGAGCCCGAAAGGACGCACATTAAATTTATACAGCCCTACATGGGTGATGAAGGCTGACCTTTCCTTGGTGGATTCATTCAGCAGTACTTGCCAGTACCCCTTGGTTAAGTCTAAGGTAGAGATGAACTGGGCACATCCCAGTTTCTTCAATAGCTCATCTGTGCATGACATTGGATGGTTGTTTGGGCCAGTTACAGCATTTAGCTTATGGTAGTCCATGCAAAAGTGTATCACCCTATCTGGTTTGGGAACTAGAACCACTGGAGATGCCCGTGCACTGTTGGGGGGGTGGATTACACCCATCTGTAGCATATCCTGGATGTTCCGTTTGATAGCAGTTTTGGCTTGAGGAGACACCCGGTGAGGTTGGGCTCTAATTGGGCGAGCATTACCTGTGTCAATGGAGAGGTGTGCCCGTTTGGTCCATGCAGGGGTGGCTGAGAACATCATTGTGAAGTTAGTGCACAGCTCCTTGATCTGCTGTCACTGCATACATCCAAGGGTTATGGAGAGGTTCACCTCTTCCACGCCACTGTTACTTTTTCCTTTGTAGTAGACACCTTCAGGCCACTCAGCGCCATCTCCTCCCTGGGCTGTGAACTCTTCCCACGATGCTTAAGTCTTATGGGCCTGGTCCCCTGATTTGAAGGAATGCTGTCTGGCATGTTTATTATGCCAAGTCTTTTGCTTTTCCTGAGCATCTTTTAGGTTTTCTCTAGCAAGAGCTAAAGAGGCTTGGAGGGTGATTTGTAGGTTGTTTACAAAGTTCAGAATGTTAATTCCCGGAGAAGGCGTAAACCTCTCCCATTGCTGCTTCACCAACTGTAATGTCCCCTTAGCCTCGCGGCCATGCACAAGTTCAAATGGTGAAATCCTAAGCTGGGGTGCGGTACAGCCCTGTACGCAAAAAGCAACTGCTGCAACACTAGGTCCCAATCATTGGAGTGCTCATTTACATACCATAGCCCGCAATGTTCCGTTAAATTTCTCCACCAGGCCATTTGTTTGATGGTGGTAAGGGGTGGCAACCAAGTGGTTCAACCCATGAGCTTCCCACAGGCTTTTCATGGCCCCTGCCAGGAAATTAGCTCCCGAATCTGTAAGGATGTCAGAGGGCCAACATACCCTGGCAAAATTGTCTGTTAATGTCTGGCACACACTTTTAGCCCTGGTGTTGCTTAGATCCAGTGGTGAACTGGAGCCAGTTCTCACCGGTTCGCAGGAACTGGTAGTTAAATTTAGAAGCCCTTTTAGAACCGATTGTTCCGGGACAACCGGTTCTATAAGGGCTTTATTTAACAAAAGCTCCGGCAGCTGTCCACTCCGTCCCAGCCCCCTCCTCCCCTAAATGCTATGCCCCCCTTCTCCTCCCTCTCCCCTCCTTCCCCGAATCAGATGTTTGCGGGAAGCCTGAAACAAGCAGAAGGCATGCAGGTAAGCTGGGGCGTGGAGGGAGGGTCCCGACTGAGCAGCTCCCTCCGGCCTGGCACCCCTGGCCGAGCGCCCCCAGCCCCAGCCCAGTCCTGGCCCCAGCCGATGGCCCCCAGCTCCCGCCCCGCGGTGCCGGTGCTGGTGCCAGGCCCGGCCCTGTGGCTCCGGTCTGGCCTGGCTCAGACCCTGTGGCACCAGTGCGGTGCCGGCCCTGCCCCGGGTTGAGCTGTTCTGGCCCAGCCCTGGCCCCACCTCTGGCCGAGTGGCCCCGGCCTAGCACCCTTGCCCCCAGACGAGCGCCCCCGGCCAGGGCCCAGCCCAATGCCCCCGACCCTGGCCCTGGACTAACGCCCTCAGTCCCTACCGAGCACCCTCGGCCTGGGTCTGGACCCGGTCCCTACCGAGCAGCTCCTGGCAGCATGGTAATGGGGCAGGGAGCAGAGAGGGGGTGTTGGAAGAGGGCAGGGGAGTTTGGGGGGTGGGGGGTGGATAGGGGTCGAGGGCAGTAAAAGGCAGATTGAATGGGTGGCAAGGTCCCCGACGGGCAGGTCAGGACAGGAGCAGGGTGATGGGCAGTGGGGGCCAGTAGGGGAAGGGGTTCAGGCGGTAGTTAGGTGACAGAGAGATGGGGTGTTGGATGGGACAGGGTCCTGGGGGGGCCTCAGGAATGAGAGGAGGGTTGGATGGCGCCAGGGGGCGTCAGGGGACAGGGAACAGGGGTGGATGGGGCGGGCCTGGGAGGGGCGTCAAGGAACATGAGGGTGGATGGGCAGGAGTCGTCTGGAGGTGGTCAGCCACCAACACCCTCATGGCTGGTGAGGAGGAGGGAAACTGTTGTTAATATTTTGAGCAGCTCATCACTGCTTAGACTACTGTTTCCGGCATCTAGTGGCAAATCCAGTGGAAGTCAGTATGCACTGCCATTTCCTCTGGGTGTCTTTTGGGAAAGGACCAGAATATTCACAGCTACTTGCTGAATGGAGCCTAATTATGGGCAGGGTTTGGGTGGGGCTTTACCCTGTCTTGGGTTTTTCCCACTCTTTTGCAACCTCAAAGACATAGGTAGACACTCTTGCCCATTACCTCCAAAACAGGTCTTGGTCCTGTGTCCACCCCGCCGGCACTTAGGTATGATTGCGGCTAACTCAAGAGCTTTATTCAGTACTTAGTTGAACTACCCAAACAGGGCCGTGGCAACACTAGCAGTGCGCAGGGAGCCAAGTGGTTGGGGGCTCCCAGGGCCGTCCTTAGCATAAGGCAGTGGGTAGGACACCTGAAAATTTGGGGCCACTCCCGGTCTTAGGTCCACCCTTCTGATTTTCCTATCCTGTTCTTGACCTGGGTCTTGCAGGGGCCTTGAGTCTTCCTGGGGAAGGTGGATCTAGTAGTTAAAAGAGAAAAAGCCGTCCATCCTGCCAGAACCTATTAGCACAACCTGAAAACTGTGTAAGTCCATTCCAAGGGGTAATGAAGACATTACAGGCATTTGACCAACCCCCAGGTATCTTGCTGTTCAGTTTTCTGAATGTACTGACAAAACGTTATGCATGACTGTAATATTTACTCAGAACCATGTTTACTCTACAGGACCTTTAGTTTAAAATTTGCGTTTCAAAAAAAATATCATCAGGTGAGTTGGTGAAGATTACCCACCATCAGATCATCCAAAACATCCTTGCATAGATTGGTTAGATGTACAAGCATCTTTAGCCTTTTAAATGCTTGGATCTTCAAGACATATGTTTTTTTTTTAAATAAATTCTTTCAAAAGACCACCCTTAGGCTAAAATACATATTTTAATTTTACTATAGTAAACAAACTTACTCTCCAAAGTCTCCTGTTCTTTCTGGTCCATCCACTTCTTCCCTTTCTCCCCTCACTAGGGCCGGCTCTTGCATTTAGGCGACCTAGGCAAGTAAGCCGTAGGGTGCCAGCGATTTATGGACGGGGACTGCTTTTTGCCAGGGGGCGAAGGCGGCTCGGTATGGAGTGCCGACAACGTGCCTGTGGAGGGTCCGCTGGTTCCCGCGCTCTGGTGGAGCTTCCGCAGCCGTAACTGCACGAGAGTCCGCTGGTCCGCGCGCTCTGTAGAGCTGCTGCAGGCGTCTACCGCGAGCCGCGGGACCAGCGGACCCCTTCGCAGGCACAGCTGCGGTAGCTCCACCAGAGCCGTGAGACCCACGCGTGGAGCAGCGAAATGGCCCGGCGCCTACGGCGCCAGAAGCCCTGGCACCAGACCTGCCCCTTCCCCCACCCCATTGAAGAGAGTCCTTAAAGGGACAACAGCCTTTTGCTTCCAGATAGCTGGACAAAGAGTTTCCCTTTCTTTACTTCTGACTATCTGATGAACTAGTTTTAAGAGAACCCTCAAGCAAAATCAGTACCTTAGTAAGATATAAAATCATTTGTTATGCCTAAAATCTTTCGAAACATATTTTTTACAGTTGGTGGAATTTCATGAACATGTCTGTTGTTATGGAGATCACACACAGTAAGTTAGTGCTCCCTTTTTCTAAAAGCAATGAACATTGTTATGAACACACTAAACCTCTGTGACTGATTAATTTAAAATAATGTCTTTGTTTCAGTGAGTTAAATATGTAGTAATCTGGAGTGATTACTTTATGAAGGTTTAAGAGTACATTTAAAATATAAAATAAGCTTAGAAATACTTAAGACAATGTAAAACAGAGAAAAGCTGCATCATGTGTTCCATAATTTTTAACGTTTTATTCAGCAGGACAGCTGACTCACCCTTACTACAAAGTTTTTGCAAATAAATGTCTAACAAACTTCAGGGCATATAAAAAAACCTGTGATTGACATTTTTTATTCTCAAGTTTAGTGCTTTTAATTAGGTACCTCCTGCATGTCCATTCTGCGTGAGGGAGAGGGTACATGGGTCTCTGCAGGGAACTGTGACTCTCTGCCACTGTGAGGCAGGCCTGGCATCTTGTTATTCTTTCTGCCTTGCCCCCTGGCCCCCCGCCGGGCTGCAAGCTCAAGCTGCCGTCGGGCATAGGGGCACCAGTTTAATAATACTGTATAGGGCCCCATAAATCCTAAGGATGGCCCTTGGGGCGCCAAAAAGTGGTGCCCTGGCTTGGCAGGGAGGAGCTGCCTTCCAGAGGAGAGCAGGGGAGGCTCTAGCTTTTTTGCAGCCCCAAGCACAGCAGGCAAAAGTTTTTTCTCTTACTTAATTGGCTTCTCAGAGTTGGTAAGAGCTACCACCTTTTCATGTTCTCTGTATGTGTATATATATCTCCTCAATATATGTTCCATTCTACGCATCCGAAGAAGTGGGCTGTAGCCCACGAAAGCTTATGCTCAAATAAATTTATTAGTCTCTATGGTGCCACAAGTGCTCCTGTTCTTTTTGCAGATACAGACTAACACGACTGCTACTCTGAAATTTGTGAGTGAGGCATACAAAGTAACATTTGGGGGCGTTTCAGGCCATTACTCTGCAATGAAAACATCTCACTACAGAACGGATGGGAAATATTCAAGGAAGCGGTACAAACTGCAGTGGAGGAAGTAACTGGAAATTGTAAGCAAATAGGGGAAGTAGATCAAGTCAGTGAAAGAAGAATATTACAGGAAAAATGTAAACAAGCTAAGACTGCTGAGAAAGTGGAAGAAGTAAAAGCATTGCACAAAGCGGTTAAGAAATCACAAAAGCTCCCCAATCCTATTATTGTCAGTAGAATTAAAGAGCAATTTCCGTGTGTGGTGTGAGCACACGCGCACAACACATTCATGAAATGGGTTGAAATTTGACCAGATTCTGATCTCACTTAGGCCACAGTTCTGTAGCAGTCAAGCATGCACTCAAGGCACCCCTCCTCAGGACTTTCTGGAATCAGGCTCTTAACGTCCAGTGTAGCAGGGTGCAGTCTCTGAACATTCCCCCTTGTGGTGAAACATGCTCCTGCAGACACTTTGCCTCAGTTCCTCTCCTCTATCTTCACCATAACACACATCTTTCAGCACATTCAGCACAGTCAGCTGCTGAGGTGACTTTAGCCCTGTACTATGGGCCAGATTCTGATACCACTACTCTCACCGAGCTGCACAAACTTTAGTCCCAGTCATGTTAATGGGACTACTCATGGAGTAAATTATTGTTCAGTGTGAGTTAGGGCAGAGGGACCCAGTCCTATGAACTAATGTCTGCAGCCCTTAGTTAAGCAAAATAGGTCAGAAGGAATTTACCTGAATGAGGATTGAAGGATCTGTCCTGCATCCCATGCACCCCTTGGTGTTGTAGAACTGATGAATGAAATTGTTTTTAATTGTCCACTTTATTAATGTAACTTCTGTTCACCATTCACTACACTTGCCTACATTGTAACTTCTGTTCACTGTTTGCCATCCACTACGCTTGTCTATATTGTAACTTCTGTTCACTGTTTGCCATAGTGTAATTCAAACCCCAATTTAAAACACTCACTCTATTTTGCAAAAGCTGCCTCCAGTCTTCATTTTTGCAAACCCTGCTGTAATCTTATTAGTTTAGTGTGATGGAATCATTCTCCAGCCCCAGCCTGTCCTGCTGAAATAGAGTTCAAACCCCACCGGCTGAAGATGCAGACAAGAGCCCTAACAAAGTAAGAAGAGTCCACTCTAAAAAGAAAAGGTACAATCGAAGGAAGATCAAAGCCAGGCCTGAGGCTGAAAGTCAGGCCTGCAACTGATGGGTGATCAATCACCAAACCCAGAGGCAGTGTGACACAGAAAGACCTATAAACTCTGGATTCAAACTAAAGCCTACAAAAAGAATGGATGAGTTGGAAGACTTTGGAGGATAACATTCTGCTGCCAACATGGAAGGGCATAGGTGCATCACCAACAGAGACCCAGCTAGACCTTGTGCCCGGCTTTCCTGGCCAGTTAGCTGCCACAAGCTACGAATCCAAGCTGCAAAATCAAGCCATGAACTCAAGCTATCTTCAAGACTGGTAACTATGCAGCAGGTGCAGAACATCTGATGGATTCATAGATTCTAGGACTGGAAGGTAGCTCGAGAGGTCATCGAGTCCAGTCCCCTGCCCTCATGGCAGGACCAAATACTGTCTAGACCATCCCTGATAGACATTTATCTAACCTACTCTTAAATATCTCCAGAGATGGAGATTCCACAA
>NC_133794.1:17580863-17585263 GCF_003597395.2 Chelonoidis abingdonii | reverse complement strand
CCTCCCTATTTGTTAAAATCAAGTCTAGAACAGCTTCCCCCGTAGTAGCTTTTTCAACCTTCTGAAATAAAAAGTTGTCTGCAATGCAGTCCAGGAACTTATTGGATAGTCTGTGCCCCGCGGTGTTATTTTCCCAACATATATCTGGATAGTTGAAGTCCCCCATTACCACCAATGTGTATGTGTAAATGTGTGTGTGTGTGTGCGTAAAGGTGTGTGTGTGTATAGGTATTAGGTATAATATGTGTGTATGAGGATTAAAATATTAGTTATTGGTCATAAATCAAATCATCCTAATAAATGTGGCATATTTGTCCTGCCCCCTGAAAAGATCCTGTGTAGTTTTGTCTGTACAACAGTATCCTCAAAACTTGCTCTGGCTCCAGTTGTCAGTTTGTTGTGTCAGAACACAGTTTGAGCCCAGAAAGAGAGCTGCAGTATGGGGCTTTGTGAAGAAAAAGGAGAGTAAATCACAGTAGTAATAAATCTCTGAGGACTGGTCTTGTGTTGGGGGTGGCATGCACTTGACAATGTCTACTGACGCGATCATGAAATGCCATATTTCATCAGAGACGCTATTAAATTAAATCCCAAATCTAACCTCACTGGAGCAAGATGTTGATTGATGTTACAGATAGAGATTGGTTGTTGCACGTCACAGAAGGGCTAATAACTATTTTGTGGTGCCCAGATGGACTTTTTAGAGTGTTGTTTACAATGAGGGTTCTCAATCTTTTTCTTTTGAAGCCCCCCGCCCCCAACATGCTATAGAAACTCCATGACCCAGTGAGGGAGGGCCCTCCAGGATTCAGATTAGGTGGGGGGATGGGCTCTGGGCTTTAGCTGTGGGCAGGATTCTGCCCTACGGGGCTGGGAGTGGGGGGTTCAGGAGCTCCCCCAACGGGATGTGCGGGGCTCAAGACTTGCCCCGCAGAGCAGGGGGATCGGGGTCCAGTGGGCTGTGGGCCCGTAGTTGAGAATGGCTGATTCACAACACAGCACTAAAATAATGAGAGAGAGAGATTAATCCAAAGAGAGAGACTGTTTGTTTGAACGTGGGTGTAACTAGCTGCAATTTACATATAAAACAATATAGATTACAACAGTGCTCCAGGATCTACACTGGCCTGGGAGGCAGCTATACTACCATTACCAGCCATATACCTGCAGTGATTCCCTTAGACAGGAGGAATTCTCTGACATCAAGCTGCAGCTGGTTTAAGTTCACTGAATGCTACTTACATGGTGCAGAATGAACTTGGTGGGCCAGATAATACAGCCATCTGAGCTCACAAGCCACAACTCTGAGTAGCTGTCTATTAACATTTATTAAAGAGACAAGGTGGGTGAGATCATCGCTTTTATTGGACCAACTTGGAAGTGGGAAGTTGGAAGCAACTTTAAAGTTAGTCAAATAAAAAAGTATTATCTTATACACCTTATCTTTCTAATCTCCTGGGACCAACTCGGCTATGACAACACCGCATATTAACATTTACGTCCTGCACTTTCCTTGCATGTAGGATGGGAATTATACCAACAAACTGAGGCATGAGGAAGTGGACCAAGCAGTAGAGATGACTGTAAATGTCTGGAGTGATATCACACCCTAAATTTTATGACACTAGACAATGGCAATGCTAATACCATGATTACATTTCCTTCTAAAAGCTGCCTGGTTTCTTGGTGGTGCTTCCTTAAAGAGTATTTCCAAAAGACATTTTGAAGTGCTAAGGAAAGTAAACAACATAAATTTCAGTGCTGCCTATTGTCTCATATCAAGTCAGGCTACTTCTCCTATTGATGTACAGTATCTGGCCCTCATATCCATAATATATGAGCAGCTTACAGTCAGAAATGGACTTTGTCCTCACAGGGCCCCATGGGGTAGAGAAACATTATTTCTATTTTACAGAACGGGAACTGAGGCACAGGGTAGATTAAATGATTTATTCAAGGTCAGACACACTGGAAGTCTGGAGTTAAGCCAGGAATTGATCCCAGGTTGCATCTATCCTAGGGTTTTATACAGTTCTCAACTGCGGGGCCACGACCCACTGGATCCCAATACCCCTGCTCTACGGGACAAGTCTTGAGCCCTCCCACATCCTGTGGAAAGGCAGGTATTTTGTTTAACTGATCAGCTCTCCCCTAAAGTGCAGTGAAGCAACAAGCATTAGTTTCAGACTCTTGCGGCAACTTTACGTACAGTGAATTTCATTGCATATGTCCCTCTTGCTGATGCCACCATGGAAATAGGTAACACATGGTTACAAGCCAAGTGTGATTAAAAAAAAGATTGCCTCAGGTTAGGCTGTTGAGTTCACATCTAGGTCTCCAAATAAATGGTTTGATTTGTACTAGCACTGGAAAAATGCTCAACAAGAGGAGGAAGAGCACGCTGGTTTCTATCTTCAAGCTTAAAGGGGCTGTTCCAGAAGGTAGCTACCAACCCATCACATTAATGAGTATCACAGTGAAATGGTTGGAAAGAATTACTGAGAAGACTTTGTGAGGAACTGGAGGACCAAGCCACTAACAACCAATTTGGGTTTATGCTAGGAAGGTCAGCAATGAGTGTCTGAATATTGCAGAAGTACAGGGAGAAACACAAGGAATTGTAGGTAGTGTTTATGGACTTAGAAAAGGCATACAACAGAGTTCTTAAAGAACCAATATAGGGGTGTCTGCAGCAGTTATTCAGTCTACCAGAGATGTACGTTCATACTATCATGGACATCTACAAGGGCAGCACAATGGCAGTGAGAAGCATCTGTGGCTACAGCAAATCACTCTCTGTGAGAGCAGGGGTCTACATCAGTGTGAGTCAAGCCCTTTCTGACTTGAGCTTGTACTGACACAAAGGGATTACGAGAGAGGGTCCAAGGAACTTGCTTTTCACCAGTAACATTATGTTGTGTTATGAAGACAAATATGCACTGTATAGGGATCTCCAGGGGTGGAGGGCTGCGTTAGGAGCAAATGGTTCACAATTTAGGTGACCAAAGACAGAATATATGTTTCATTGAGGGGGACAATGAGACGCTAGTAAAACTAGATGCTATAGAGTTAAAGTCTGCAACAATTCAGATACCTTGGTTCAGTGTTGAGCCATGATGGGAATGTGAATGAGGATGTTAGGAGTCTCATGAAAAGTGCTTGGTGCAAATGGAGGGAGTTGATGGGAATATGTCCGATAAACTAAAGAGGAAAGTGTATAAAACAATGCTCAGGCCAGCCATGACATAAGGGTCGGAATGCTGCCCAATGAGGAAAAGGGAAGAACAATGCACTATTGAAATGAGAATGCTCATGTAAATATACTGAAGGAACTCAACCCTGTATCGGGATCTATGATTCAGAAACAGTGAAGGGGAGGGGGCAGCCAAAGGGATGGAGAGAAACCAGGACTAACAGAAACCAAGAGTGAGTGGAGAGGCTAAGGATGGGCAGGACAAACAAGTGTGCAGAAGAGGGTCCCTTCTGTTTAAAGCTGGCTGGTCAAGTTAGTCCATGTTGGATGGCGTGTTCCTGATCATCCGTTTCTGTACATTCCTGAGCACTAGATTCAGTTGTCTCTTGTCATTGTTTCATGTGGTTCCAGAGAACCAGAACAAGAGAACCAAAGGTCCTTCAGATCCTGTGGGTCTGGCCTAATGTGCATCCCCACAAGCAAGCACCACTGGAGTCAAATCCATCTCTTCAGGAAGTCATGGGAGCTCTCCCATTGGCATAAAAAATCCACCTCGCAAGTTGGCAGGTGAAGCTCTTATGTCGGTGTAACTTTTTTCCTGGGTTACCCATGCAGACGCCAGAACACGGCAAGCATGGAGCCCACTCAGCTCACCGTCACACACTTTAAAAGCCCACTGGTGCTGTTTGCTGACTAGGTCAGACCTCAGTGCAACTAATGTTCCCATTGTTACTGCTGCTTGCTGTGTGCTCCATAATATCTGTGAGAGTAAGAGGGAGAGGTTTATGGTGGGATGGGAGGTTGAGGCAAGTTGCCTGGCATCCAGTCTGAAGCAGCCAGACACCAGGGAAATTAGAAGAGCACAGCAAGGCACGCTACACATCAGAGAGGGGCTGAAAACCAGCTTCATGCCTGATCAGGCTACAGTGTGACAGTTATGTGTGTTTCTCCTTGATGCAAACCCACCCCCTTTGTTGATTGTAATTCCCTGTAAGCCAACCACCCTCCCCACTTCAAAATAAAGTAAATATTGGTTTGAAACCATGCGTTCTCTCTTTATTAATTAAAAAAAAAAATCAGATAAAGGACAAGGTAGCCCGGGTGTTACGTGCCTAAGTGCTCTGCAGGGACGAGACACACACACACACACACAGTGAGTGATATGGCTTTTAATGAAGGTAAAGAAAACACACCCGCAACGGGGACT
>NC_133794.1:17557411-17572663 GCF_003597395.2 Chelonoidis abingdonii | reverse complement strand
CAGCTCATACATAGGCATGTGGGAGCTTTCCCACAACTGGGCTATCTCTTATGGCAAAGGGCCAGGCTTTTCCAAACACGCCGGGCTTCCCAGGCTAAGCGGTTCCAACCGGCTACAAACAGCATATGCTAGTATACAGCAACCGTTAATAACCTGTCCTTGAGAAGGCGAACAGCCTTAGCTAAACCGTGACAAAATCTTCCGCAGTCCCTTACACCCGGGTGAGGTGGAGGAGGAGGGAAGAACACAGCCACACTAAAAATCAAACTGTTTAAATGACAGCCTTCTGTCGTTTGGGCCATCCTCTGGAGTGGAGTGACTGTGTAGAGGAGCAGACTCACCCCTGTAGTGCCTCCTGCTGGTGACTTCCAGGAATTAGCTTGATTCAGCTCTGGAGTGCCCTCTGCAGGCTGGTGATCCTCCTGTCCTCTGGCCCCCATGTCCCTCCCTGGACCCGGTGCCCTTTTACATGGGGTGCTGCCCCCTGGCAGTAACCCTTTTCCCTCAGAGTTTCCTCTCCCCAGGGAACCCCCACCCTCTATCCCCACCTTGCCTCAGTATATAGCTACTGCCAGTCATTGTCTAGCTCCACACCCTGGGGCAGACTGCAGTATCGGCCTACTCATCACTGGCAAGGAGGGTTTGGGCCTGCTGCCTTTGCCTACCCCTGGGCTGCCCTCTGCAACCCCCAGTACCTATTAGCCCAATGGTAGGCCACAGCCTGGCGCTTTCCAGGCTAGAGCTCCCCAGCTCCTCTGCCTTTCTCCAGCCCTGCCTCACTCAGGTACCTTGCGTCTAGCTCCCTGCAGCCAGGCCCATCTCCCTCTACAGCCAGAGAGAGACTGTCTTGGGCTTCTGGCTCACAGCCTCTGATAGGGACCAGCTGGGGCTGATTGGAGCATGGCCACAGCTGAGCCTACTTTCCCTAATCAGCCCAGGCTTCTTGCCCCAGCCTAAAGGCTGCTTTCTCCAGCCACAGCCCTTCCCAGGGCTGTTTTTAACCACTTCAGGGCAGAAGCGGGGGTTCTTGGGCATCTGGGTAAGGAGGCTATGGAACGTGGGGAGAGGGGGGAGGAGGTTATACTGTGGATGCAGCAGGGCGCTGTGCTCTTGCTGGCTTTCCTCAGCATCACGTCCTGCTTCCGCTCTTTGCGCTCACTTAATTCTTTCCTGGCCTCTGCCACTGAATGCTTCCATGCATTAAGCTATGTCCTGCTTCCATGCATTAAGCTGTGTCCTATCAGTGCAGGAGGACTGCATGAGCTTGGAAAACATGTCATCACGATTATGTTTTTTTTGCCTTCTAATCTGCGATAACCTCAGGGACGGAGATGATAGGGGAGCGCAGAAACATTCTACGCTCTATGATTCTGGGGGGACTGCATGGTCACCTGTGCTGCTGAGTTCACCACTCTGACCAAACAGGAAATTAAATTCAAAAGTTCCTGGAGCTTTTCCTGTGTACCTGACTAGTGCATTGGAGTTCAAAGTGCTGTCCAGAGAGGTCACATTGGAGCCCTTTGGGATAGCTCCCGGAGGCCAGTACCGTCAATTTGCATCCACACTACCCCAAATTTGACCCAGCAAGGTCGATTTTAGGGCTAATCCACTTGTCGGGGAAGGAGTACAGAAGTCGATTTTAAGAGCTCTTTAAGTCGACGGAACAGGGTTGGTTGTGCGGACACATTAATTTTAAAATCGACCTAATGCGGCTAAATTTGACCTAACCCCGTACCTTAGACCAGGCCTTATACTGCTCAGGGGGCTGGTTTACACCCCGAGTCACATAAATTATGCTGACATAGGCTGTAGTGTAGACATAACCTAACAAACGCAACAGTTTTGACAACACTGTGTGAGAGTCAATGCAAATGCTAACTGAGGTGCTTTCCTCTCTGAAGCATGGACAAATCTCCATCACGAGTCTGTCTCAGTTGAACTCGCTGAGTGGAGCACAAGGTGTGAAACAGGAGGGCTGAAGATCCAGAGATACAGGCTAGGGAGGTAGTGAAGCTGCATGACTTACCCAAGGGGGTCTGACACACTGTTGGGGTTCCTCCTAGAGACTGTTCCAAAGCTGGGGTCATAGCAGCAGTCCTGTGGATCCGTGACAGCCTTTCTCCTAACGACTTCAGAATCCATCACTTAGAGTCTTTAAATCAAAACTGAACTTCTAGCTGAGCCAGAAAGTATGACCTGGATGCAAGAATCATGGATGGGTTCTCTGACCTGGGTTATAAAGGATGTCAGACTGGAAGGTCATAATGGTCCCTTCATTTATATCTGATGTAATTAGTTTGTGAAGTGATTGAATTTCTCAGGGATTAAAATTGCAGTGATGACTCATAGGTGTTTCATTCTGTGGGGTGGAGTTTGAAATGGGGTAAAGGTCGTGTGCTCCAAGGTGAGTGTATGTTGCCTCATCTCTGTATAGAACTGTGAAACTTGTGAGGTTAATGTAATCATTTTTATGATCTTTTCATAAATTCTTTTCTCTTTGATAATCAAGGTAATGATCATTGGGTACAGTAGGGATAATGGAGCACCTGTACATATCTATATTGCTAACACTTTACCTAAATAGAACAACCAATCCATGTAAACATAGTCATGTGACTGAAAGGAAACCGACTCACTTTTCTAGCTCAGATCCACATTGCATAGGACAGCCCAGGATTCACTCACTAGTTCCCTGGAGGAGCAAAGTAAACCCATTGAATGTTGTTTGGTGGGGCTGGAGCTTTGGTGGTAACAGGGTTTTCCTTTCCACAAGACGCTTTGGAATAATATTATCCAGACAAAGACAATAGGCCCTGATCCTGCACGAGATTGTGCATCCTCAGGGGCTGCAGCTGCTACAGGATGTGGGTCTCAGTTTGAGGAAATGAACATAGGGGAGGCATTCAGGAGATATGGACGTGACGTTCCCCCAGGTCTGGTGCAACCATTTAGGTGACCTAGGTGGTCACGTAGGGCACTAGGACTTGGGAGGGCGGCATTTTCTTCAGCAGCAACCGCAGCGGCCGGATCTTCGGCATTTAGGCGAAGGGAGCTGGGGCAGGGGAGGGCTGCCTGCAGCAAGTAAGGGGGGGTTGACACTCAGGGGAACTCCCCGCCCCAGCTCACCCCTGCCCCGCCTCCTCCCCGAGCACGCCATGGCTACTTCACTTCTCCCACCTCCCAGGCTTGTGGTGCCAATTAGCTTAGGCGCCGCAAGCCTGGGAAGCGGGAGAAGTGAAGCAGCGACGGTGTGCTCAGGGTGAAGGCGGGGCAGGGGTGAGCTGGGGCGGGGGTGCCTGAGGGTGGGAGTGGGGAGCTGCTGCAGGGGGGATGCCTCAGGGCGGGGGCTCGGGGACAGGGGAGGGCGCAAGGTGGGAGTTTCACCTAGGGCATGAAACACCCTTGCACCAGCCCTGCGTTTCCCTCTGGTGTTATCCAGACCAGTGATCTGCTAGGTCACTCCAATCCTTGACTTTGGGAGCCAGCCTTACCCCGCTCTGCTTTGAATACCCCCACTTCAGGGCTGTTCACGCACAGCCTCTGGCATGTAACTGCTCCTTGGATTGTGCGACCAAATGACACTAGCCAATATCTCTGGTCCCAGACACAACCCTAGGAACCTCCGTCTTGCAGTGTCCAGTTATGCCCACTGGACGCTGCAAGCTTATATGAGTTCGTTAATTTAAAAAGAAATTGATATATGCCAGTCTTGTTATCCCAAGGAGAGTCTCTGACATGCTTCAAACCAAATGCACTGCTTCAGGTAGAATAAACAAATGAACTTATTAACTATAAAGAGAGATTTTAAATGATTATTAGTCAAAACACAACAAGTCAGATTGGTCAAATGAAATAAAAGCAAAACGCATTCTAAGCCGATCTTAACACTGTCAATGCTCTTACAAATTTAGATGCTTCTCACCACAGGCAGGCTGGTTGCTTGGTGTGGTATCTGTAGATGTAGGTGGAAGACAGTGCGAGAGCATGGCAAACATCTCTCTTTTTTATCATGTCCTTTCTTTCCTCTTGGGTTTGCCACCTCGCTTCAGAGTCAGGTGACCATTACATCCTCTCAGCCCCATACTCACCACAGGAAGTGGGGTGACACACTCAAACAGATCCTTTTGTTGCTGCCTAGGCCAGCATCCTTTGTTCTGAGAAGCTGGGCTGGGTTTGTCTTATACCTGCCCTGATGAAGTGTGAACTACCTCTCTGCTCTTGGAGAGTTTTTTCCTGGGCTTATTTTAAGCCATGAGGATACATTTTCAGCCTCAGCAGCAAAGAATCTTGTGGCACCTTATAGGCTAACAGACGTTTTGGAGCATGAGCTTTTGTGGGTGAATACCCACTTCGTCAGATGCATGTATTCACCCACAAAAGCTCATGCTCCAAAACGTCTGTTAATCTATAAGGTGCCACAGGACTCTTTGCCGCTTTTACAGATCCAGACTAACACGGTTACCCCTCTGATAATTTTCAGCCTCATAACTATATACATGAAATTATAACCTATAATGTTACTGTAGCAGTTAGTATAACAGCACTATAACAACAATGCTCAGTGCATCATGAGCCTTCTGCAGACACCCAACATGACAAATTTTTCACTGGCTATCACACTGTTTTACAAGGATGAACATAGGGGTGCTCAGTGGTCCCCCAAAGTACAGAGCATAGCAATGGGTTCTGGTCCCAGCTCTGCCACTGATCTGCTGGGTGACCTTAGGTAAGAACCTATGCCTCAGTTTTCCCATCTGTAAAATGGCAATATTGAGCCTGACTTCCTTTGTAAAACATTTTGAGATCTGTTGGTGAACATGGCAAGGTGTTATTGTTATATAGGTCAAAACCATTGAAAATAAGAAATAAGTTTAAAAACTTAAAAACAACTTTTCTGGAGCGGCTTCTCCTCTCAGAATAAAAGCTCTTGATATCGTTTCAAAATAAATTGTCTTCAGCTACTGTGTGCAGTTTTCAGTCATTTTCTGTACAAGCCCTAGAAGCAAATCCAGCCCCACACGTAGTTTGCTAGAAGTTAAGGTTGCTTTCTGACATCCTCAGAACCCAGTGAGACAAGGGTAAGTGAACAAGAACATGAATCATGACACATATCAGCTATATTGTCACTGCAAAAAAATAGAGGTGTTCTTCAACGGTGATAGCTCTGAAAGGGGATTAGCCACTGGAACAAACTCCCAGGGGAAGTGGTGGATTCTCCATTCCTTGATGTTTACAAATCCAGGCTGGAGGCCTTTCTGGGAGATGCTTTAGTCCAACACAAGTTACTGGGCTCAATGCAGGGGCAGCTGGTTGACAGGTAAGGGCCTGTGCTATATAGGAGGTCAGACTGGGTGATCTAATGGTTCTTTCTGTCCATAAACTCTATGAAATTCAATGTCAAATCCTAGTGGAAACAAGACATGGGTAATTTTTACTTCTGTGTAGCTAATCGAGGTCAAAATAGGTCTCCCCACCACTTAGGGTTCAGCTTGCCTAGCTACACAACTGTAAAAACTTCAGAGCCTTGTCTCCACAGAACTGTCCCCATGTCAAAACACACCTGGTTTTGCAGTGACATCATAGCCCTACACATTTCTAGGACCCTTGGTGCCACTGCTGTTTCCTAGAGATGCTCCTTCGGCTCCAGGCAAAGCTCATGGTTTTGGGTGCTGATGTCCTGGACTGAGCTACCACCAGTGACCCAACCAGCAGCGTTATTAATACAGATTTAGGGCTTTGTGTTCCAAACAAGTGATTTAGTCTCCACTGTAATTGGTGTAATTTTGCTAATGGAAATAAGTTGGTGAAAAGTTAATGGCATATGATCTGTGTGCCACTGTTCATGGCACTGTTAACTTCCTGATGGTTTAGCTTCAAATTAGGTCTGAGAGAAACCTGGATTGCCATTTGCTTGCACAACGAACTTCACTTTCAGATACACACATCAAGGCTACCCTTCCTTTTGGCCCATTTAGAGCAGTGGTAGCGCAGGCTGCTTGTGTCAGATGATCAGGCTGTGTGTAAAGTGGTGGTGTATTTCAGGTTCTCCTGTGTATTATCTCTGTTCATCGGCTGTCCCAGGAGGCAATGTGGCACTCATCTGGTCCTAAGGAGATTTGGATTATGTTTCTGGCTCTGCCTTTGGCTGGTTGTGTGACTCTGGGCAAGTCCCTTCTCCCTGTGCCTCAGTTTCCCTATCTGTAAAAAGGGATAATGACCTCCTTTACAAAGCACTCTGAGACCCGCTAATGAAAGGCACTAGATAAGAGGAATTTATTATGATATATAAAACATGAAATTAATTTTAGAAGTCCCTTTACCTTTCTGGGGTACATCCTCTCTTTTCTTAAAGTAATCAGTAAATAAATATACTTTAGCTCCTCTGTGCTGTTTTTAGTTATTCTCTATAAAAGCCCTGGAAACAAATCCAGACCCACACATAGTTTGCTGAAAGTGAAGGCAGCTTTCAGCAATGACACAACCCGGTGAGACTAAGACTAAGTGAACAAGGACATGAGCTGTGATGTATAACGACTACGTCTTCTCTGCTAAAATCAGTGATGTTTTTACTTGGGAAGCACTCTAAAGGGGCTTAGCCATTGGAACAAACTCCCAGGGGAAATGGTGGATTCGCCATCTCTTCATGTTTCCAAGTCAGGCTGGAGACCTTTCTGGGAGATGCTTTAGTCCGACACAGGTTACCAGGCTCAATGCAGGGGTTGCTGGGTGACAGGAAAGGGCCTGTGCGATAGAGGAGATCAGACTGGATGATCTTATGTTCCCTTCCCACTCTGACTTTTTGCCTATTACTTATAATCACTTAAAATTTTACCTTTGTAATGAATAAACTTATTTTACTGTTTATCTTTACCAGTGACTTTGCCTGAAGTGCTTGATAAATCTGCTTAGGTTTACAAAGGCTGCTGTATGTCCATTTTCCATTGATGAAGCAGTAACCAATTAATACACTAGTATTGCTCAAGAAAGGGTCTTGAGCAGTGCGAGACAATATATGCAAGATTGGAAGCTGGGAGGATTTGGCTGGTGCTTTTCTCTGTGTGATTTGTGAGTGGCTCAGAGGGCATTCATGCGATCTAGCTGGATGTGGAGCTCCACATGCAGTTGTGCTGAGTGATAACAGGTGGTTGCTGCTTGTCACTAAGCAAGGCATTGTAAGAGACAGCCCCAGCTGGAGAGTTAAGAGGGCACAGGCTGCACTCTGGGGATATTCTCATACAAATCTACTTTGTGTAGGTATCCAGCAGACAAGAATTGTGTAGCTCCAAGTGATCAACTTTGGCTGATGTTGGGTTGCAAATCACGTTAGTGCAGGGGTAGTGAAATATTATTATCAATGTTGTTGTCTTTAGTATATGAGTAAAGGGGAGCCTGTCCCAGTTGAAAGGGACTCGTTAAGCCAGAAGCTCGAATGCCACATCCCTGCGAGAGCAAAAGGAGATGGGCACAGGTGTCCCCATCAGGAGGTATAGACTCTACCTAAGGGTCCCCAGTCTGGTTCAACCTTGTCAAGGCTGATTCCACACTCTGACACTCCGAGTGCCAGAAGGTGAGGGATTCTAAACATTAATACTGGCCACTCCAGGCCTGTATTAAACTCCAAAGGTTACAGCTTCTCTCTGACCTTGGATGGGTAGATCCTGCCACCACTCAAATGCAAAAAAACCCTTTGAGAACCCAGAAGGGCGCACTTGGGAATTCCTTCCTGTGGGGTACCCTCAACCCTTTCACTCCCCTGCTCCAGGGAAGAGCTGAGAAAGAAAAACAAAGGAAATCAGCTGTTGCCACCAGCTAATTACACATGTGACAAACCTCTTAGGGATACAAACATCCAATCCTGTTCTTAAAAATGTAAATTTTATTAAAAAGAAAAAGAAAAAAATACATTGGGAACTTAGGCTTTTTGCTAGATCAAAAAAAAATCACAAAAATTAAGCATCAAGATAGCTCTCCTGAGGTTCAACGTAAAGGTTGCAAGCAAAACAAAAGCACCTGAGATTAGCACAGAGGAGTCCACAAGCCAATAAGAAAGAAAGAAATAATTCTAATTGTGTCTTCCTTGACCTTCCCTGACTTACTTACATATCTGGGGTTTCAGATAAGCAATCTCTAGGTATACTCTGATGGTTTTTCATTCCTGCCTTAAAGCTTCCTACAGCATAGTTCAGCCCTGTTCCTGCTCTGTGTCTTCTCTCTCTAGAGAACAACAACAGACAGACAAAGGGAAAGTTTTTTTCCCAATTTTAAAATGTTCTAGACCTCCCATTGGCTCTTTTGGTCAGGTGCACACTCCCTTCTAGTTACCTATGGACTTTTTTAACCCTTTACAGGTAAAGCAAGTAGAGAACAGCTATCAAAACGGATTTTATAGCTAACTGGCTGGCTGGTTTTAACCATCTTAAATTTAATGAAACAAGCACAGAAACAGTTTCCTTACCTTGTCAATTTTTTTAACTTTCCCTTTTTTAAAATAGTTTACGTTTAACACAGAACGGTACTAGATTGAGGGGGAGGGGCTTATTTTGGTCTCTGCAGCTCCTGATTGCATATCTCTGGTTCCAAATGAGGTGTGTGATTGACCAGTTTGTAACTCTGGTGGTCATAACACAGGTTCTACTATATCTTTGTTACATGACTGATATGCAAAAACAAATTTATGATCTGGTTATTATTATTAACGGCTATAAACACTGAAGAACATAAATCCACACCGTGTAGAGTTCAAGCATAGAGTTTATTACACACAGCGCTGGCGGAATGTCATCTTGCTTATTAGTCTCAGAGACACTGTCAATCGATTACAATAGAATATATGGATTTTCCATGGGCGGGGGAAAGTGATGGAGTAGGCAGTTCCACACCCTGGGATAGGTTTTGCAGCAAGACAAGATAGCACAGTAGCCAATGGTTAATAAGTTACATAATGTCTCTGCCCATGGTCTTAAGTTAGCAAGTTAACATTTAATTAATACTTTGATAAAATGTTATTAGTATAAATATATATGTTGAATTCTGATATGGGGTCCATAGGAATGGAGTTGCTCCTCTGATTGTCCAGCAGATACATTTCTAGGGGTTAAAACAAAGAAACAGTGAAAGTATATGGCAATAAAGATTGTCTCCTTTATGTCTTAAGGCAGGCTTTGGTCCCTTGGAAGCGGAGGTGGGAGGATGCCATATCTTATACTGACGTGCCAACTTTTCAAGGTCGGATATGCGGGAAGAACGTCTCCCTACAGAAGAAACTAACACAGTAGGAACAGGGATCCTTTATTCAATCTGAAACTTTGAATAAGACACAATTATTTAGATCTTAGCTCCAACACCTGGCAATTTGCTGACTAGTTTTAATTTAGGAAAACAAGATTATCTGTTTACTCCAGGTATCTCTTAGCTGATCACTATTTGCTAGGAACAAGACCATCAAGCTGGAAGAGAGGGAAATGATTCCATAGTTGGGCCCTATCTTCTATATCGTGTCATGGTATCTTCTCATTTTGAGGATACCTCACTGAGGGAGGAGATCCCAGTTACTCGGAAGAGAAAAGTCATAGTAATTGAGCATTTGAAATATAGTTGGCTGTGGTTTGAACTGTATGGTGACTTGCCTGCCATGTGAGACATTTGTGGATATATTGAGACATTTAAACCAATTTATGTGCAGTGCTGAGGAGGAACTGGTGGTCTTAGTACATGTTAGCGCCAGCGACAGAGGGGAAAGTATGATGGCACATTGGGCCCCTGGGCTCTATCTCTGGCACTGGAAGGGGCAGGTGGGGCATGAATCGTGGGGCAGCTGGGCCCCCTTCCCCACCCAGTGCCCTGCACTCAGCTGCTGCATCCTCCAGGCAGGGCCCCAGGCTGAGCATGGATGTGCCCTGGTGGGTGGCCCTGGGTGTACCCTCATGTGCCCTGGGTGTGCCCTGGTGGATTCCCAGGCGCTTTCCAAGTGGCAGAGGGCTCTAAGGGAACCAATCCATAGATGCCTCTGTGCTCACCACTGCCCCTGCCATGCTCCCTGGCCAGCCCTGTATCACTCCTGCCAGCCTGCTTCACCCCAATGGCTCTGCCTGCATTGGTGGTGAGTGAGAGCTGGTTCCCTGGCCAGGGGGCGCTGTGCTGCAGAGAGCGGGATTGGGGGCCTCAGTAGGGGGCACTGTTCCCTCGCAGTCACTACTGACCCAGTGCCCCAGCCTGGCACTAGGGGGCGCCGTGCTGCGGGGAGCGGGGTGAAGGCACAGGAGGGGGCGCTCTGCCCTCGGTCGGCGGTGCCCCAGCCTGGCACTAGGGGGCGCTGTGCTGCAGAGAGTCAGATTGGTGGGGCTCGGTAGGGGCACTGTCCCCTTGCAGTCACTGCTGACCCAGTGCCCAACATAGCACTAGGGGGGCTGAAGAGTCATCAGTGTAGCAGCTTCCTATTCCAGCGACCCTCCCCAGAGAGGAATCTTCCCCCGCCCCCGAGATCTCCTAGAGTGGACTGAGGGTCGCACCCCCATTCACACTGGGCAGGGCTGGGTCATTGGGTCTGGCCCAGCTCTGAGTGCTGGGAGAAGGAGAACCATCCCCACTGCCAGAGCTTGGCCCCAGTGGGCAGCTCGGTCTTGGGGAGCCTGGTGCACAAGCTGCACCAGGGGAGCAGCCATCTTTTCTCCCCCCTTGTCTCAGGGATCCCCAGCCCCGCACTCCCCCCGATCCCCTCACTGTGCCCTGTGCTTGCTGCTCCAGGCCTATAACCCGCACTGCTTCTGTGACGTTATTGACATGAACTGTGACCATATAGATCATTGGTGCAACCAAGGTCCTATAGTTGCACCAAATCTTGTACAAAGGAGGTCAAGAAGATGTCTATGAAAAAGTAATTTGCTGGTTATGATTATACTGTCTGTATGTGTGTATCATTTTTGTATTTGAAGTTATGAATATTGGCTACGTGCTTGTACTTCATTGCATTTGATTCTAAGTAGCACCAGTGAAGCATTTGGCCGGTTTATTGAGAAGGGACTCTTCAGATTAAGTGCCCAATCAAGAAACACTTAATTGACAATGGACCTTGGGAGACTCCAAACACTTAACTGACAATGGATGTTGGGAGACTCCAGTCCACATACAAGAAGTCTTCCTGGGAACGTTCAAGGTAGCACGTGAGCAGGGCTGGCTCCAGGCACCAGCTGAGCAACCTGGTGCTTGGGGCGGCAGATTCCAAGGGGTGGCATTCCTGCAGGTTTGTTTGTTTCCCCTTCGCAGCTCTGGCCGCCCTGTAGGGGGCAGCAGCGCGGAGGAGGGAAGCACCCTGCTGGGAGTGGTGCCAGGTCTGTAGCAAGCCAGGCAGTTTTTTGGGGTTTTTTTCCCTTTGCCGCTCCGGCTGCCCCACAAGTTTGTGTGTCCTCCCCCTTCACCACTCTGGCCGCCCCGCAGGTTTGTGTTCTCCCCACTCTTCGCCACTCCAGCTGGCCCACAGGTTTGTGTGTCCCCCACCCTTCGCCGCTCTGGCTGACCTGCAGGTTTGTGTGTCCACCCTCCCCTTCGCTGATCCAGCTGGCCCGCAGGTTTGTGTCCCGTTCCCCGCCCTTCGCCGCTCTGGCTGGCCCGCAGGCTTGTGTCCCCCCTTCGCTACTCCGGCCACCCGAAGGGTTTTTTTTTGTTTTTTGTTTTTGTTTCTGTTGTGTTTGCTTGGGGCAGCAAAAAAGCCAGAGCCGGCCCTGCATGTGAGCAATATCTGCTCTACCTGTAAAAAACTGAGACATGCATGGACATGTGACTTGCCCATGTGACTCCAAACTCCATCTTGCTGCTGCAGTTTTCCACAGTAAGAACAAAGGGGTCCTTCCAACTGGTGAAGGATATAAAAGGCTCTGGAACCCGCTCCATTTTGTTGTCAATCCTGCTTCTAACCTCTGGAGGAACTTTGCTACAAACTGAAGCTCTGAACAAAGGACCAGGGCCGGCTCCAGGCACCAGCATTCCAAGCTAGTGCTTGGGGCGGCAATCTGTATGGGGTGGCAGTCCCTGTTGTTTTGCCCCCAAGCAGCACTTCGAATTGCCGCCGCAGACGGCGGGGGCAGTTCATGTGCCTTTAGGGCAGCAGGCGCATTTCCGCAGTGGCGGCAATTCGCCAGCAGCTTCTATGTTTAGCTGTCTGCGGCGGCTTCAGCTAAACATAGAAGCTGCTGCTTGGGGCGGCGAAAACTGTAGAGCCGGCCCTGTTCACATGTACCACTTTTAGTGTTATGGTAAGTTAAAACAAGCTACAGAACATTGGGACACTAATACTCTGTTACAGTGTTTGCATTAGCATATTAAAAGCATTAACACTTAACCGACCAGTATATCCAGGACATTACTAATACACTCTTCCCCCACCGATACCTACTAGCTGCAGAATAACCCCGGCCGGGATTTCCAGAGGGGACAGACCCAGGGCTGACCCCAAAAGCTTTTCCGGCACCTCCAAAGTGAGGCACTGCGCTTAAGCGCAGGCCACAAATGGACGCCCTTTGAACAGGGTCCCTGTTAACCCAACCCCCGGGAGCCAATCTGGGGCTGGGCTGGATGACCACGCTGGAGCCTTGAGAGGATGGGGGAGGAGGAGAGAGGCTGGATCAGGAGGAGTCCCACATGGTTAGTGTCCCCCTCCCCCAGCAGAGAGGAGTTGAACCTACAGAGTTCTCAGCCCTCCAGTTACCAGAGGGCGGATTGGGCCGGAGGGAGTGGGGGGGAAGAAGAGCACTCAGCCCTGATCCCTAGGAGCAAAAATAACCCCAGACCCTCAACGGAGGCTGTTTGGCAAGGGGGCTCAGTGATGGAGAAAGAGATCCAAGGTAATCAGCTGGGGCTGCAGAGGCCTTGATTGTGGGATGGGAGTGGGGGGGGAGAAGGTGATCTGGGTTGGGGGCACAGTACCTGGGAGAGGTTCTCCCATTTCTTCAGTAAGTCTTCTTTGGCTTTGACAAGGAACTTCTTCACTGTAAGGGAAACAGAAAGGGAGCAGCATGAGGAGTCAGGAGGGGTGGGGCACCCAGGCTGGTGAACAAAGCTCCCTTTTCAGCCCTCCGTTGAAGAGGCATGAAGTCACAAAGGGGGCAGAGATTTTAAGTGCATCAGCGGGATGGCAGTGCCTGATTGGCCACAAAGGGCAGCTCAGCTGGGGATTGGCTAGAGAGAGGTCTACGCAGAGGCGCTCCTGCAACTCTCCCACCCCCAGGTCTGCCCCTGGACACTCTGAACAGCCCCATCAGGGAGGCCTGATCCAGCGCCTACCAAAGGGGGGACACTTGTTTCTCTATCCCCCCACTGAACATGCCACTCAGGGGTGCCTGTTCCACGACCTTGAACACCCAAGCTGCACCTCACAAGGAGACA
Organism: Chelonoidis abingdonii; assembly: GCF_003597395.2. Lineage (NCBI taxonomy): Eukaryota > Metazoa > Chordata > Testudines > Testudinidae > Chelonoidis > Chelonoidis abingdonii. The sequence continues at coordinate 17,559,286 of NC_133794.1, read as the reverse complement.
CTCATACAACCCTCCAGTCAAATGATGTTAAGAGGCTTGGATCATGTTGCCCTAATGGGAGGATACGGGATCTACTACTACTGCCAGCAAACCAGGTGAAGGGGGAGATTTCCCCTCAGCTCAAAGGGCAGAGGCAGTAGGTAGCCTTCTCTCAACCATGCAGGCAACATGCGGGCTAACTTTAAAGAGTTAAGAAAATTAGTGAGGGAAGTGGATTGGACTGCAGAACTTGTGGATCTAAATGCGGAGAAGGCCTGGGATTACTTTAAATCTAAGCTGCAGAAACTATCGGAAGCCTGCATTCCACACCAAAGGGAAAAAACTCAATAGCGCCACATATCGTTTGTAGCTGACGCTGATGACTAAGCATTCTCAGAGAGGTGATTAGAAAAAGCAAAGCCTACAATGATGAGAAAGGTGGATTAGCAGGAAGCTACCTTATGTGAGTCAGGAAGTATGGGATAAATTGAGAAGGCTAAAAGCATTGTAGAGTTGAACCTTGCAAAGGGAATTAATACCAGTTCTATATGCCAAAAGATTAAGAAGAAAACTAAGAAGAAGAGAAGTGACCAGCATTATACCTGAGGATTGAATGGAGCTTAAATAATCTAGCAGCCCATAATCTAAATAAGATTTGCCTCGAATCTTTATTAGCATGAGGCTGGAGATGAGGAGTCTTAAGGTAGAGATTGGAGCGTAGATTTAATTGCGATGTAGAGATCATGGGAATAGTTACCAATAAGGTAGAATAATAGCTGCTAATGGCAACGGCCACATCTCCATCCAAAATATTAAGAAACTGCGCTGCAAGACAAGGAGCCCAAATAGCAAGAAATTTTAATGAATCGTAAAACTCGTTGTACCGTACACTGGTAGAATTCTAACGTGTTCCCTTCAAGAAAGGGAAAAAAGTGATCGAGTCAACTATAGCTGTCATATTGACGTCTGTAGACTAGTAATGTCTTGAAAACTATTGCAAGGAGAATAGAAAGACATTGAGGTCAATGTAATTGGGACAATTAACACATGCTGTTTACATAGAGTAGATCGTCCAAACAACCTATCTCCTTCTTCAAGAGTGACGATTATTTAGACAAAGGAAATGCGGTAGATTAATTAACCTCGATTCTCAGTAAGGCATTTGACATGGTTCCACATAGGGAATTGTAGTTTAAATTGGAAAAAGATGGGGATAAAAAATGAAGGGTGTAGGATGGTTAGGGGAGACTCCAACGGGTGTCCACTGAAGGGTGAATGTCAGGCTGGAGGGAGTTTACTAGTGGAGTTCCTCAAGGCCGGTTTGGGACCATCTTATTTCCTTTTTATTACTGACTTGGCACAAGAGCGGTAAGTGCTAATAAAAGTCTGCGGGATGATTACAAGCTGGGGGGTATTGCTAACACAGAGAAGGCCGGGATATCATACAGCGAAGATCTGGATGACCTTGTAAACTGGAGTAATAGTAATAGGATGAAATTTAATAGTGAAAAGTGAAGGTCATCCTTAGGGATAATATAAGAAATTTAATATAAATGAGGACCCCATCAGTTGAAAAACGAGGAGGAGAGGACCTTGGGGTATTGGTTGAGTGCAGAATGACTAATGAGCCGCCAATGCATATGGCCGTTAAAAAGCTATATGCGGTTTTAGATGCAAATGGGAGGTATTTCACAAAGATAAGGAGTGTTGTACCGTGTATAAGGGCTGGTGAGACCTCACTGGATACTTGTGTGCAGTTCTGGTCTCCATATTTTAAGAATGGAGACATACAAACTGAACCAGGTTCAGAGACAGGCTACTAAGGAGATCCAAGAAGGAAAACCTGCCCTTTGAAAGAGACGCAAAGCAGCTTGCTTGTTTATGCAACAAAAGAAC